>NC_085972.1:3015000-3315000 GCF_910591565.1 Cydia splendana | reverse complement strand
CACCGATGGTTAAAATTCTCCCACATTTTAAAGTTTGAGAACCTGTAAACAGCATGATGACGTAGGCCCGTGTCAGTTAGGTCATACGCGAATCTCGGAATAGAGTACCAGGCGGAGTATATTATTATACCATGGACAGGAGTTATATTTAGATACAATTTCTATTTAACTAGCGACCCGCCCCGGCTTCGCACGGGTTAACAAATTATACACATAAACCTTCCTCAAAAATCACTCTATTGATAAGTGAAAACCGCATGAAAATCCGTTCAGTAGTTTTTGAGTTTATTGCGACCATACAAACAAACACACAAACACACAGACGCGGTAGGTGACTTTGTTTTATAAGTTGTAGTGATAAATCGAATAGAACTAAGAAAAATAGGCGACTTGACCGTGACGTCAGTTTATTTTATATGAATTCCATAATGGCAAATCGTTTCATGACAGTTCGAAAAAAGAAACTGATTAGTGATTATAGTAGGAAAGTACCCTATTGAGATAAATTACTGTCTTCAGTAATAAGTACTTTGGCGTTATCGTGTCTTGCTCATCGTTGCAGATTCGGAGAATTTACTGGCCATGAGATATTATCCTTACATGATCCTTGCGGCATTATTTAGCTTCTTTTTGCGAAATATTTTTGGAGATGAGCGATTATTCGGACATTGAACCGCCGTTATTCATCTTCAATAACTGAATTTTTGGACAGCGTGATAATAATCAATAGGTAAAGGTTGTCTGGAAGAGATCGCTCTTAAGCGATAAGACCGCCTGTTGTTACCTCTATTATCTTTGTTTATGTTACTGTACATTTATTGTAAACTACGAGTATGGGAGGTGTGCAATAAAGAGACTATATAGTATTGTATTGTATTATTTTTTATTACCATTACTGCTACCTTGTAGGACTCATTCATACCTACTGTTGTTAGAAATCGTAGGTAATACAATTTCTTATTAGTCGTTGAGAGGACAGATACTGACATTTTATTTGACTATACGACGTACAAGATGTAGTGCATAATTATTTTCCATCGTATTTTCACAGAAACGTACGAAAGTGTCTGCTATTTCAGTCAGTGTCGATACAAAAATTACTGAGGTCCACATCTGTACTCACATTATTGTCATATGTAAGCTGCTTGTAGCGTCAATATCTCAGGGCAAAATATAATCAAGTCAGGCTTTGAGGCTTTACGTATATTTTATGAGAGCAAGTGCTCTTCCACATTGCATATTATGGTTACGACGGTGCTGCCGGCCTAGCCAAAGTTACAATCGCTATCGCTTCGACAACGAAAAGCTTTATGTCTCTCTATCACTCTGCCTTATTAGTGCGACAGTGACAGTTGCGTTTCGATCGCTACGGAGCTTAAGCGATTGGCATCTTGGCTACGCGGCCTGGATCGACAAGTCTGATATATGTTGTACTCTATCTCTCTCTTCCTTCCTAGCCGTATCCGGCAATGGCGACTCCTTCAACAATCCTTATATTCTTATGCTCTACTAACGTCATAGTGTCAGCAATATATCCTACATTTTTACAGTGCACGCTCAGTAAGTAAATATTGATAACCAATGGCATGTAAAAAATAGGCAGCATTTTGAATGCTCCAATTTTGGCTCAGTAGAGTAGTAGTAAGTAGTAGTAAACTCTTTATTGTACAAAAAGTCATTAAAAATAACATAAAATTAGAAGTAATTACAAAGACGAAATTATCCTTTTGAGGGATCTCTTCCAGTTCACCTTTGAGTAGACGAGAGGAGAGAGTGAAAAGAGGGTGACAAATGCAGCAAAATGTACAAGGTACCAGAAAGATAAAGGATATAAATACATACAAAATTTATAGAATAAACATACATATATTACACAAAAAGCAATGGGGAAAATACACACAAAATTGGAAAGAAGTAGAAAAATGTAAAGCAAAATATAAAGTACCTACTTGTTAAGATACAACATCCTATGTATGCCGAATCTTGCTATATGCATGATGACTATGATGACTGATGAGGTAGGATTGCCTATGGACTTCTATTAGGGCTCATTTAGACGGTACAAGAACTTTCATGCAAATTCCATTACATTGCGGTATTTGATCGGTCGGCTGAATTAGATGCAACCTCAGTACAGCAATGTAACTAAACTCGCATGCGAGTTCTCTCACCGTCTAAAAGGGTCGGTTGCACCAAAACCGTCTGCCACAGTTAAAAAATTCGCAAAATTTTATTTAGTTCACTTTGGCGTTGATCAAATTATAAGAAATGATGCAACCGCCACTTGGTCAAATTACGACTTTCACCTACATTATTCCTTGTTTTTGCCAACAAATTTACTCATTCCACTGCTACCATCTTTAAAACCCATGCCGTAAACATATCGTTTCGTAAAAGCCCTTCCACACATCCCATCCATCCTCATCCCGTGTTACGATTATGTCTGGTTGCGGCCTGAATATTCGCAATTGCTATATATTTTTTCGCAAAGCCCCTAGAGGAGTTATCTCGCATCTCATCGATGCTCATACCCTTATTCATACAGCCTAACGCGCTCATTGCCACAGACTATTAGACATTTACTAGAACTATGTGAGCTCTTCAGCGAAGGAAAACGTCGCTTGAAGTATATATCTTTAACTGTATAAGGTTTATTAGTTTTCTCTATAAATTGAAAAGTAATGCTGGTAAAAATTCTAGTACTAAATAATATGGGGGTTTAAAAACGAATATACTTATTGGATATATTTAGTTTAATTTATACAAAATTATAGATGTAATTCTATTTGGTTTAAGGCCTCATTCGATTCAGCCTCAAGGGCTCTTTCACAAATCAGTACAATATTTACAGTGACATCACATCATATAGCGACATTCACATATGTGCTCATTGGGTAAAGTATTTTCGATGGCAGTCAGACAGTAGTACCTATTAGTTACACATCGTGACGTCACACTAACTGCTTCACTTCAGAATTCTAAAGCGGTGAAATAAGCATACGACGTGACGTGACGTCACTTTCAGTGGATTTTCCTTGAATGAATACCACGGTCACAGAAGCATTGAGAATACACCCCCAGGTCCGACTGTGAACTGCGCCGGTCGTCGACTCTCACGGAGGTCGTGACTATTCCGTCTCATGGTATTAATTCTAGACTGCGCTTTTATAGGTATAATGGCGTTGTGGATGAAGGGAATCTGAGGTAACATCTCACTGATAAAATAACAGATGATTACCATCAAACCGACATGATAAAGATAGTTTATTATTCAAGTGCGCTTATGAACGTCAAATAAAGCTACGCCAGCTCTAACCCTACCTCTGTCGGGGTTTGAACCTGAGATCTCCAGATTGAAAGTCGCACGCTCTTACCGCTAGGCCACCAGCGCTCTTCCAGTATCATTCTAATATCGGTTGGATGTGAGTGCACGTTCGAATAGGCCCGATACATATACATACTTACGTAAAGCTAAATTATACTTATAAAATTTATAACCCTCCACGCTACTACGTGTCGATGATTAAATCCAGCTGAATAACTTTAAACGTCATAAAATCACGTTAATGGATTTACTATGACGGTTTAATTGCGACTTGTCCCCAAAACGACTGAAACGATAATTTAACTCACGAGGGACGATCGTTCCAAGTTACGATATTAGTACCATTACGGGAATGGGGTTGGATTCCGGATATCGCAGAAAACTAGTGAAGTTGTAGATAGACTTGGTTATGTGGGAGTGAAATAATACACATAAGTATATTTAGTAGTTGACTTTGTTCGTTGCCGTCAAATGAATTACCGTAAAACGGGGTCAACAGAAATCGCGGGGTGAATAGAGAAATTTTGAACTTTTTCTTTCAAGTTGTTATATTTAAAAACGTACTTCTCTAAAATTAGATTTTTTGGAATGCGTATAAAGTAGACTATTTATTCTCTACATTGATATCAAAAGAACTTAATCAAACTACCTAAAGGTTAGATTTTTTTGACTCTAAAGTAAGGTCTCGCCGAGGTAAGAAATGAAGCCTGTCTGAACTTTGTTCTAGCGGTAAATGTTTTGACATTAACTAAGTAAAAGTTAGCTAACCTTGTAATATAGTATCTGTAGTACCTAAATAATAAATAATATGACTAAAATTTTCTCTATAATAAAGCATTTTTTTGCAAAAAACCAATAACAAGCAAATTTACGTGATAAAGGGGTCAGTGGACACGCATATGGGGTGAACAGTTACGCCATAGGGGGTGATTAGATACAACAAAGGGGTGTAAAGACACGCCTTGGGGGTTAAAAGACACGAAAAAATAATTTTGTGTCACATAGCTGTTTAACAGATATATATACCATTTGCCAATAGAGTATCCACATAATAATGACCAAATTCGAAAAAATCGTGTCTTTTCACCTCGTTTTACGGTATAAAGAACTGGCTTCTGCCCGCCGCCCGCTGATGATTGATAGAATCTGACATTAAGTAAGGACATAAGGCCCCGGGCCTCAATTTATCTCCATACCAAAATTCACGTAAATTGGTTCAGCGGTTTAAACGTGAAGATTTTAGTTTTGACATCGCATAGCACTATCGCCATCTAAGAAGGTCAAAATAACCTCTAAGCATCTGATATGACAATCTAAAACAATTACGATAATCGAAAATTTGTGTAGCAACCAGTCTCTCTCATTTACTGAATTCTGCTGCTACTTAATTCTGAAAAAAAAAACGTATTTTCACCTACCACTTAGAGTTAGACCGAGAAGTTGCTAATGAAATAATTTCATAGTTGAAAATAACACTTGCACTGCGTGGGCTATCAAAATCTCTGCAGACTTTTCTTTGTCTAACTCTAGCTACACTCCCTAAAATAAATTAAACCCGGAATACCTAATAGGCTTTTAATAGTTTCCCACATACTAGTTCGCCTAAAACACGAACAGCTCTGATTCCAACAAGATAAAAGCAATTATCATTCCAGTATACTTTCATTTGCACTCTTTGGCCCATTGACGACGCATTGAGTAAATTTATTTAAGATTTTACTACCCCAACAACGGTAAAAACCAAGTATAAGAGCCGTATGCGTATTTTTAGGTATCGCAAATTTGGATTAAGATGTCAACCGTGATCATGAAATAGTATTATGTGTCCTGAACAAGACGACGAAGGTTGTGGTTCTGAAGTATGAGCATTATTTTGTGGCTAAAACTCGCAATGGAAAAGTTGAGAAGTTTTTCGAGACGCAAGAATTTTGCTTGATGGATGTACATTCTTGTTTTTATTCAATCATTTCAAATGATAAAGAAGGCATGTTCAAGGTCTACAATTAAGGACTTTGCAAAGAAACGTAAGTATGTACAAAAAAAAGTACTGAACCACCTTTGAGGTATGACTTATTAAACGAATAAACAAAAAAGAATCATCAAAATCAATTTATATTAAGTGACCGAGTAATTCCTGGTAAATATACAAATTATTCAGTAGTATTTACTAGCAAATGAAATTCGGTCCATTAAACACGGAAACAATAATGTTTGTTAAGTACAAAGGTTCTATATCAATAGGTATTTTTGCGCGTTATGAGCCAGGTACGATACACGTGTGCTGACGATAAACTGGGTCAATAAAGCCTATAACGTCCCTCATGTAAAGGAGTTGCTTTTTATGAACGTAGCGTTGATAGACAAGGTTAGAACAGTTTGGTAGTAAAACGCTGCCATCTTTGAAAAGAAAAAGCGCACGTTTCGTCAATTTATTGACCTAGCTTATAAATGAATTGGTAAAACGAATATATCTATAATACAGTATGCTGATGGTATAGGTAGTTAGTCTTCTGAAGGTGACAATCTCTATACATAGTGTTCAAAAATCGATGATAGTGATGATTTTGGTGGAATCGAACTGTGAAAATCTTATGATGAATCCTCCATTGCAGCCACGTAATTTCCCGTCCGAAAACTAGTCTTTCGATAAAAAATCCTTTGGAGATCATCAACTAAAAAGCAGTTACAGAATTTGTGACACTGCTTACAATGTATGATTAAATTTGAATTGCCGAGATTTTAAATAGTAAAAACGACAATCAAGTATCAAGTGCATCTTTGAAAGAATTAACTAAGGCAATTTAGGGAAATATTCATCATCATCATATATTTAAGAGTTTGACTCTTGTCGATGGAGCGATATCCATGCATGATTGTTAGGGTTTCTGGTTTTTCGACCTTTTTTATTTCTCGAGGCACGGGAATTCTCGACCAGGCGGCTTAGCACGGTCGCGTTTTTATCCCTTGTCACCATGCCTGTCACGTTCTAACAAGTATGTAAGTGCGAAAGGGACGCGCATAGTGATAGTCGATAAAAATGGAACCGTGCTGAGCCCGCTGGATTTCTCGAGTTTCTCGAGTATCTCGAGAAATTTTGAAAGTGTCAAAAAACACCATGTTATTTTCAATTTTTTGCTTTATTACAAATCAGACTCATAGGAGTGGTAGGTGAGATCAATAATAAAACAAATGGCAATTTTTTAGCTACCAAAAATTGCACTTAATAATCAAAACTCAACAACAAAAGAAAACTAAGTATAGGTGCAGGCGTGCGCGCCGCCGATGTGATATGCTAATAGTGTATTAATTTCTTTAGGTATTTAACAAAATGTAAATAAACCACAATATGGTATTTTATTAGGCAAGAATATTCAAGTTTTTTTAAGTAATATCATAGAGAAAAAAATACATAGATTGCTCACTCCATACATCAGTTTTGGTACCAAAAAGACTAATATTTTCATAGTCGACATCTAGCATCGGTGCTACATCTATTGTCGCTTGACAGTACTACTACGCTACTTAGCAGTGCTGATAATTCCGCTACTCGATGCTAGATGTCGACTATGAAAATATTAGTCTTTTTGGTACCAAAACTGATGTATGGAGTGAGCACTCTTGTCTTACTATATTTCTCTATGGTAATGGGAATACGTACTCAACGTAACCTCGAAGCTGCTAACATTGTGCTATTTTGCTAATAGGAATATATCGGGATGATTTGATTTATCAATAGTAATTTAGTTTTGTAATATTTTGTATTACATGGCCATATAATTCGTTTTTTAGCGTAAAAAGAAAATAAGCGATCTTGGCGTATATTTTTAATGAAAAACACTTTTGATATAAGAATTGTAAATCATATACGATCATTTTCTGTCAGTTTCTAAATTGTTAAAGCGTTTTTCAATAAAAAAGACACGTCAAAATTGTTGACCTTTTTCGTTTTCTAATGCTAAAAAAACGAATTATAGTAATAAACGTAAAACGAGACAAATTATTTAGATATGTAAAGGTAGTAGATTTAAAGTAAAATGGATCAAAGCAGTTCTTTATTTGGTTGGTTAACTAATAAATGTGTTAGGTATGTACCTGAAAATGTAAAAAAAAAAACATTGTTTACATTTATTTAACTGCTTAAAGAAATACACCATAGACACATCACGTCAATATACGCGTGTTTCTTGTTACTTATCACAAGAGATTTATTTCTCGAGTTCTCGAGGCATTGAGATTTTTTTTCCCGTCTCGACGAAGGACAAATTTCTCGAGATTTCTCGCCTCGAGAACTCTCGAGCAGAAACCCTAATGATTGTGGAGAAGACTCCGGGAAGACCAAGGAGAATACATGATCAAGTAAAGGAAAAGCTCGACGTCGCGTCGTATCAGGCTGTCAAGGAGAAGACAGAGGACCGACATGAATGGGAAAATATTAAAAAGCCGTAACTGGCGGTATCGTGTAACAACATCATGTCATGCGTTTGTTTTCAAATCAACCAGCTGACATTCTCTACACATATACTTACGCAGTTGAAGCGTGTAAATCGAACGAAGCAGGGAAAGGGAGCTCCACTCGACACTAAAAAGTAACATGACGCTTACAATGCCTTTGGTTGATACTTCTATTCAGAATGAAGGAATAAAGTGTATGTATTCCGTACGTGACACGGTGCGCCGTAAACTTGAGTTGATGGCAATGAGGCAGGATCGATCAGCTTAAACTCCTTGGACTACGTTTTGTTCTTTTGGAGTCAAGAATACAATGTCTTATGTAGGTTAAGTAAAGATTGGATCGGGCTCAGTCTAGATTCATCGCGGAAGACGGTTTTAAACCGTTTTTAAGAGTCTTTTTACTTTGCTGTTTTCTTTGAAAATCTCATAAGCTTCATTCAGGACCTGAATTAGAGATTAGTGAGTAATTATTCTAGAATTTACTTTTTACGCATAAATATATAATTCCTGCACAACTCGTGAATTTAAGCATGTGTTATGACTTATGGCTCATTTAGACAGTGCAATACATTGCGGTATTTGATAGGTCGGCGAAATTTGATGTAGTCTCAATAATCCAAAATTTAACTAAACTCGTATTTGAGTTCGCGCGCCGTCTAAATGAGTCCTTACATAAATTAGTGCCACTTCAACATAAAGACTTAGTCATGCAGCAAGAAGTCATTTTCATTTCACATCTGATTTCTTTAACAGTGAGGTTAAAAACAAAACATTGTTTTTAGGTTTCACTGTTATTTGTCAATTTATAAACCGTATTGCAACGATATAAGATCTACCGTGAGTCAGATAAGAATATTGCTTTTAGTACTGTACAAAATAGGAAACATAAGCTGAACATACATTTTGTCCAGCGGAATAGAACAAATACGAATCGCGCGCTTGAAGTAACTTAGTACTAGCAACAACGCTCTTAGCTCCCCATATGTGGACCTTATTGTCTATCCAATAGAGCTTACGAATTGTCAAGTAGATAACAGTAACAGGACTAAAGCGGCCGGATAATAAGGTTCACCCGCTTGAAATACTAGTGTGCGGGTAAACGTCAAATGTACATACAGTGACTTGTCCGTGTGTTATGTGTTTTAGCCAGTGATCCGCGGCATTTGAGGTGGCATTCCAAATGCTTTTCAAGCTTCAGCCTATATTTGTGTTGGACATTTTAACATCGGTCACGGGTGCCCTCGGCTACTCTCTTTGATGTTTTCCTCAACATGTACCTCTAAACTGTCAAGTATCACGTGCTGAAGTTGACAATCGGGCTATCACAAAAAGTATGGCGCCGTGCAAAGTGGTCTACGAGCCTAGTTGGTAGTGACCCTGCCTACAAAGCAGGAGTGAAGAGCAGAGTAGTTGGTGTAGTTAACAACACTTTAAGCATACCATGATATCAGTCTATTGTTGATTTGCTACGAACCTCGAGGCCAATTTACATTGGTCACTCTAAAAACTTGGCTCCCTTGCACAGCTAAAGAGGATGCACTTTTAGCTAAACAAACTGCGTCCCTGTTGGTGTCAATCTCGTATCTCGCCTCATCAGCTTTTTGGCAGCGGCGGTGATACCGGCGATACTTTCATCTTAGCTTAGCGAATATCCTGCCAACATCGCTAGTCACTTGTTTCTTAATTCAGTCAACATCATGCCAACATCGTTCTTAGTTAACTTTTCTTTCTTTTCTACATACACCCAAGCAATTTCATTTCACAGCGAAGGACTGTAGAAATTTCCTCTTCATTATCTTGTATTAAGTTGTTGCTTTTTGCGATATAAGTATAAGGTTATTGTTAAGCATCTAATTTAATTCAGTAATCATACATAATTTTAAAATGTTGTCTAAATTCATTATAACTACCCACCAAAGTATTCTCTAACAAGGTTAAGTAGGTTAAAGTAGACAATAAATTCCCAAAATAGAAAAGAGAGATAATAATTTGCTAGTTGATGATATTCTCAAATGACAGATTAACATTTTCCTGAAACGCTTAAAAACCTTTTTATAACGACGCGGGTGAAATAGAATGTCTCTATGAAAGCGAGGTAAAATGTGAATTTTAGAGTTCCCAGTAGGTACGTCATTAACATAAGCGTTGTATTTTTTACGCTGCAACGTCTCCGTCATACTTTAGAAAATATTATGACATAATCCTTTTTAAATGTACGTGATTCGGTCCAAAGGAATGAAAAAGTTTGCGAAATAACGTTGGGGAATGAGCAAGCGCTTCTTATTCAAATGCAATTCCGCGAAATGTCGCAAGACGTGTTAGAAAAATCCTCTTTGCGGATTCAATACGTTCCAGTTTTCAATTTCAAATTACACGGTGCCGTTCGAGTATACGTAAATCGTCGATCCGAAACGAAATCGAATTTTTAATAGAACACTATCGGCTCGTCCAATAAATCTCCTCAAATCCCGAGATCTGGCGACATCTGGCGACTGGAGCGTATCCAAGACCAACCAATTGGTACACGATACGTCGAATCGGATAAATTATGTATAAGCGCTCCTTGAGCGTACGTTGGGAAATCGGAAGTCGCGTTTGCGAATTTGTAACTATCTTGCGATACATAAATATATATTTATCGGGTTATTATTAGTATTTGAAAGATTACTTGAGCAGAACTAGTTTCTGATAGATCCTTTTTCCAGTAGACTATTATCCATATACATTACATTTCTTTATCGTCTCAAGTATTAATGAATCAGAAAATTTCCAAGAAATTAAATATCGAGTAGATTCCAAATCTGTTGACGATTTAGAAATCACTCACGAAAGCATAAAAGTGAAACATCATAAAGGAAGCCAATGGTCAAAGAAATATACGTTGGAATTGGATCGCATCATAAAAAATGTATGTGCAGACATATAAATCTTAGCATTTTCCTATGTCAAAGCTAATAGACTGATGGAGCTCCGTGTAAAAAGAGAGGCACACGACTCGTCTCGTCGTGATTTATCTACCGATAGACAAAATTTATTACCGGCGTTCTATTTGCTAAATTTTGAACAAGGAAATAGAAATCTTATGAAAATAACAAGGATATTAGATTACGCCGTGACATCATGAGGGGTGTTTTATTGGCTTCTAAATCAGGAAATGACATGGAAAATCTGTTTTTCGTGTTTGAATGATTTAGGATTCGGGATAAGGAAGAAGTGGAACATGTACGAAAATGGAACAAGTTACCTGTAGCTGAGTTATCATCCATCATTTATGTATGGCGAGGGAAGTATAAGAAGGTATTCCTTTCTTCCACTTATCGTCAGTTAGCTTTTGTGATGTTGTTTCTGTTTGATTAACGAGGTAAGGTAAAGGAGTATTAAGTCTTCATAAATAAGATCTTAATATTGAAAATGTATTTTCTTCGATCAATATTTAGGAAGGTTATTTTACACAAGTTAAGTTGATTAAAATTACCTTTTAATTGCAATATTGGTATTTTTTAATGTCATTGAAGAGTTTCTATCTATGAATCTTCTTCTCTCTAAATAATCGGACGTAGTTATCTCAATTTTTTCATTTTTCATCTTTATCTTCGTGTATCGCATTCCTTTTTGTTTGAGGAGTTGATTTTATTATCTTAAAGATACAAATGTCATTTCTAGTTTTTTGTTTTAGTTTCAATACTCTTAACTAGTTTTCAAAAATCGTTTTCTTTATCGTACTTATATGAATAAAATTTTGTAACAGAAACCAATTAAACCCTGCAACATTACAGCGCCTTTCGAAATAACTCGTAAATAGCAAAATCATAACGAATTTATCACGAACAATCGTTTCGCAAAAATGAAAACAATTTCTCGCCACTGTTCGCCTAATAGGATTTTCTTCGAATTTTTGTTCTTTCCCTCCGACTACTTCGTACGTAATATTTAGGTCAGTATGAATAGCACGTACGGTACCGAAGTTGCTCAAATGAAATAAAACGGAATGCCGTTCAATTCGTTTTTCCTTCGGCGTTCTAGTTAATGCAGGAGGCGATTTCAGAAAATTTGTTTACGGTTTTCAATTCAGTTTCCAGTAGTCGGTACCTACCTAGTTGCTTTAACTTGGTTAAATGGTAGCAATTCTGTATATTACAGTTGCACTTTAAGTTGTATAAAGGAAAAAATCGGGACATAATTGAAACGAAAATTCCAATTAATATCTTGTGGCCCATCATACAAGGTAAATTGGCAATCGAATTTGAATCAATGGTTTTAGAAAACAGTGTTGAATTTGTTTGGTTTTAAAATCGAACGAAACAAAACAATATCAACTCTGTTCCATTTTATTTTTATTTATAACTCATTGGAGGTAATTTTGTTTTATTTTTATTTGTTTAATTGGATAATGGTAAGCATTTGGCCACAATCTCACCTGATGGTAAGTGCCGATGCGGTCTAGGATGGAGCATGCTTACCTAAAAGATGTCTATGTCTCTCGATTTGACAAGATCCAATTATAGTTTTTATTCAGTTGACTGGTTTTACTAACCAGTTTGTCTGATCAGTAAATGATAAATGTAGAGCTATGTTTGCCCTGTACACATATACCTATTTCTTTCCTCGTATAAAATAGAGCCTTGAGCGCTTTCATTAAAATAAATGCGCTTTTGCTACACATTTGAAAAATCTACATAACTTTCACATAAGCAAGGCTTTCTTTCAATTTTTATGAGAAATTTCTCGTTGTAACGCCTCGGAATGACGCCCAAGTGTCAAGTGTGAGCGATAGTAGTTAATTTTATTTACTAGTCGCAGTTAGTACTTCTTCTTGTTCGAGCTTTAGTGCTGTGATATTTGCATTCCTTTTATTATTCTAATGCAAGCCATTTGAGCTAGTCTTATGTTAACAGTATATCAGTATGTTACCTCAACTTCATACGTACTCAAGTATCTGATACGCACAACTAATTGTGCGGATTGAATTAATTCAATTTATCTCCTCTCCTCTCTTCCTAAAAACGTTTTGCTACAAATGTAGGCCAAATTTTCTTCCTTTCAGAGGGAATTTGCTGGACCCTTATCTCTGGCCTTGACTTGGGACTCTGACATGCTCGTTTCAAATCCGCTCATATTTAGTATCCTTGTCCTTGACTCATCCATTGGTTCTGTTGGAGTTAGATGATTTTGAGTTAGTTTTACTATCAAGCAGGTATAAGCATCCTGTTTGTCGATGTATTTGTAGAATATTTTCTTTCTACTCTCTCTTTTCCATCTTCCTCTTTTTTGTTTCTTTTGGACCGAGGACAGTAAGATGTTGCACGCCTTATATAGGCAATGAAAAGTCTTGGAAGAAAAATTTTCCTTTTACATTTCTGTAAAATTTAATCTACTTGCTTTAGCGACTCGCTCACATTTCGTCCCTTGTCCTTCACGCAGAGATTTCAACGTGCTCGGTTCATATCCGTCGCGGAGCTCCAATAAATCAAGCGGCGCCGAGCAAGCACTTCCGACCCCCAACCGGACTCTTATATTGGGGGGACCATTTATTCCAGGTTCCGACGAGGATGATTCATAATTGCGGGCATGTGTGGACAAGTTGCGATTGCGGTTGCCCACCATATAAGAAAAAATGGCAGTCAAATTTTAATCGACGGTATTAGAAAATATAATTGAATTTGTTTCATTTTAAAATCGTATGAAATATAACGAAAGCGGGTTGCTTTATGTAGTAATGTTTCATATAGTAATGATTCAAATTTCCTTGGAGGTAATTTGTAGGTACTAGTATTATGCCTTATGACTGTACTGTAGGACGCTAGGGGTTGAAATCGTCCTGATAAAACCTGGGATCTCCTTTTGGCAACTTGATCCCTAGAATACCGCAAACACTAGTTGTTACAAAAGCGATGGCAATCTGACCCCACAATTTATGTATGTATGTATGTCACTTTATTGCACATAAACAGGTTTACATAAAACGGACAAAACAAAACAAAAATTAAAATGTTATATACAAAGGCGAACTTTAGGTTCTAGTTATTAGTTTAGTTAGTGTGGTGTCCTCGTGATGTTATTTACCGATGAGGTACCTTTCTAAATGAACGGTTTTTAATTCAAACATTTTCAAATCCATTGTTACAATAGTCAAATTACACTAACACGATTTTATTTACTTTCTTTTTCACTTCTTTAGATTAACTTCCTTTTTAAAATCCTATTCATATCATATATCCTGCCATTTTATACTTGCACTACGATTACCCTCTGAATAAGCACTATTAGCCTTTTAATCAGCAATCATATTGAAAAACTCGACTAGTCTATTCAATGATCACGTAAAGGCCCCTCCACACTCATTTCATTACTAACTGCATTCCCGCTAGCTCGGGGCGTCTCGAGGGTGCTTTTCTCGTTACGCCCGCCCATTAGGCCGTTGCAAACCGCTTGGATTTTAGGTGTTGAATTTAATGAAATATCTACCTTAGCTGAGACAATTTAAAGTTCAAATTTGAACATTTTGAGTGCGTTCAAAGTTTAGACGTTTACCTGTATGCAATAAACAAGATACTCCTGATGTGCTATGACTAAGAGTTAATTGACAGTTGCGATGTTTGATACCTACAGACTTATTAATAAACGTTTACAAACTCGGAGTACAATATATTCTGTGTCTTGTTATTACTGTTATTAGTAGAAATGTTGAAGTGACAGAAAAGGACAGCCGAATTCAAGGCCACCCATCTTAAAAGCCGTCAACACACTTTTAACGCCTCTGGTGTTGTAGGTGTGCATAGGCGATGGTGATTGCTTACCATCAGGCGATTCATTTGCTCGATTGCTACATCATAAAAAAGTACTTTGTAATATTTTTAATTACTTATCTATAATCTGTATCTTTAGGTATTTAATTAAAAGTAAACAAATAACTTGAACATTTTCGGTTAGTCATTTCGCTATACAGCGCGGGAATGCTGCCTGCGCGATGGGCACCTTGCCGAGGGGCCTAGGCTTAGAAGGTAGGTTTTAGGCATTTTTATTTTTTTGTTAGGTATAGTTTTAGTTATTTTATTTTATAAGGTACTTAAGTATTCAGTTTGTATTATTTTCTTTAAATAAACAATGGTGTTTTCGGGTAACTACCCGAAAACATCATATATTGGTTAACCAGCCAAATACAAAACCGTCTGGATCTATCACTGAACGACCTGACCTTAACCTACATTATTTGATCGTGAAATGTTTTCATCTACCCTCAACTGGCTTTAGGAGCCATTTGAGGGTAGATTTTGTTTACTTTTATTTAAATACCCAAAGATACAGACTATAATTTTTCAAATGTATATTTTATTATTTCACAGCTTGAATTATTATCGAACAATAATACCATTATGTAGGAGTTACTAAAAGCAACACCATCAAAAGACACGTTTAATTCAAATGGAATATTTTACCTCATTGATATCGATCGTCCCGTACTCAGTATCGGCTCGGAAAGGATTAGTACAATCAAATTATCGGCCGCTGACCTTTATAGACCGTTCCATTTCATTCCTGCGTTGTTCTACACTATATTTTTGTATAACTAGCAATCTTATTAAATAAATAGGTTTTATAGTACTTTTTTATTTGAATGTTTAGTGAATGTTACATGATTGGTTGAACTTTAAAGAGCGCAAAGATATGTACGGAATAGACAAATATGGGAAAACCTCAACAAGAATCGTGCCAATTTACATGATAGAAGCAATTTATTGGCCAAAATAGGAATGTTTCTCAATCTTGCATGCATGTTATGGTTTAAGGCACAAATTCAGAAGTAAATTTAAACAAGCACATTATTTCCTTTATACCTTGCAGATGTAAAAGATGACTTCAAGAACTGTCACAGTTCTTACAGATAGCGCTGGTATTTAAAACACAGTAAAACCCACTTAAGAAAACTCTGATATTTCTGATGTCAAATACGCATCTTGAGCGTGAAAACGTATTAATCATGAAAAAATGTATGGAAACATGTAGCAAAATCATATTTCATGTGATCGTATTAAGCGAGTTCAACTGAATTATACAAAAAAAGCTGATAAACATTATCTTTAAACATCACGAGTTGGAGATTTTAATAACACCAAATTCGAAATGTCAGTTGGCATACCAGCAACAAATGAAAATTCTCCAAGCGTAAAGCGAAATTCAGAAAATTCAAAACATGTTACTTTAGCGGAAAACAGAATGGCCAAGTAATTTACAATAAATCAAGAGGCTCGGGTGGCATTTTTTTGGCATTCCGCCTTACTCATTAACAGCTCACTGGCAGGCGGTGGCGCGAATCTTTTCCATGGGATTTATGGGCCTGAACCGAGTGGAATAGATAATATATTGTCGTGAGGATGACTTTATAACGTAATAATAATTGTTATATGTAATTTTTCTGTGTAGGTAATTAATGAGTGAAATCGTTTTTCCTTTTTAACATAATATTTTATCCAGGTAAAATCTTTGTTTACCTATATAAAGTTCTGTCAGTTTTGACTACTTTGTTTGTTCTTTCGTATCAATTATGTTAGACTAAATGCCTTATTTCGAATATGTGACTATCCCTCTTATCGAACAACACATCAATGTGTATCTAACCTTACATCAATTTGATACACAAAACTAATAAAGTACGTCAATAACCATCAATAATATGACCGTTCTATTGTCCACAGAGCCGTGAGCGGAGTAGACATAAAGGTAAGTTCCTAAAAAAACACATCAACGTCTTGATTCTGATCGCCGAATAAACTCCCGTCAAAGAAGAACCATTGTAAGTCAGAAAAAACATTACAAGTCTTGACTAATGTTGGTAGGAACTCGAGTATTTTGAGTCTATATTTGGGGAACTCGGTTCGTTTTTAAGAGACTGCGCTAAAAAAAACTTCCGAGTCTTTTAAATCGAGTGCTTTTGAGCATTTTTTAATGCAGCTCAAAATGTTTCAAGCCTTCGAATAAAGACTCCGTCAACAATATTGTAGGTTTTATCTAATTACTAGTAGCAGTAAAGAAAATAGGCGTTATTGTGTGGTGTACTTGGCTTACCTAACCCATTAATTTTACGTGTAGATTTGTTGAGATTTTGTTTTTTTTTGTAAAAAAACGAGAGTTCTCTATAAAATTGCTCAGGTCTCTACGAACGACTCGAAGCTCTAACAATTTGAAAAGAACTCGAGTTTCGACTTAATTATATGAGTCTGAAAAACACAGTCGAGTCCTTAGCAGAGGATTCAAAAGACTCGAGTCTTGACCTGAAAATCACAGTAAAAGAGTAAATAAAAATCACATTTATATTGCCGACTTTGAGTCCACCGCTCGCTAGGCCATAGAAATACGGCTCCAGATTGAACGAGACAAGAGGGAAACGCCATTAAGCATTTTCAATAAAGGGCAGGTTCATGTCAATTTTTTTTCGGCCCTTAATCGGCCGTCGGGAGTGACGGCCGATCGGCCACGAATTCAATCAATTGACCTGAACGCGGCTAACCGTTAGGGAGGGATGCCGACTTTTTTAGGAAATACGGGGTTGGTTTTTTTAGGTGATACAGTGGCTTTCCATCAGAGAAGGATCCTTATGCTCCATAGGACCCTTTTCTGTTAGAAAGGTCCTTATGCACATAAAGCATAAATGCCCGTTTCTGTTACAAAGCCATATTATATATATGCAACTGTACTCATTACTGTGAGCAACTTTTGTTATGAGAGCAACCCTGAAATCGAAATAAAAAAATCTGTGTTTGATACTAAAATTCCATTCGACAATAGCAATTTTAATGTCGCTGCTACAGTAAAAGTTGATTATACTAAAGAATAAAACCGCGTACATCTTGTATCACCCAAAAAAATGACGCCTAATAAGGTGCAACACAACCTAGTGAAAACCTGACAATAGTTTGTGCAGGATCGTGAAAGAACTGGATTTAACTATTTTTCAATTCGGGTTTTTTTCTTATATACAGGGTGGAAAGGCACGACGATCCTTCCCGGAAGTATTAGGTCGTTTAAGTGATACAGAGACTATTGGTAATGGTAAGAATCGTTAATTGAGTAAAAAATAAAAATTGCAAAAATACTACTTTTTAACTGTGGTGATAACCCAGCATGCAGCAGTGCATGTGCACATGACGGCTAGATTAAGGACCTCCGTCGGGAAAGCTCGGGACTTTACACTTTTTTCCGATCGTTGACAGTATCGCAATGATGTATGAATGACGCATAAATGTCAAATAAATCAAATGCATGCAAAAATATTACAAACAATTTTATTACTTTCTTAGATAATTACTTTTTTCCAATATTTAATACTATCTTCTTTTCACATACGGTGTTCAAATGTACCTCCGTGTATTACAACGCCGCCGCAGCCCGTACCCGAGTATGTCGATGCACATGCGATATAGTGTATGCTCTTCGTCATTTATCCTCCGCAGAAAGCACCAATTAGCCTTTGTCTCATTTCGTCCGCAGTTTCACATTCCGTTTGGTTTGGTACACCATATCTTTTACACAGCCCCACAAATTTAAATAGCCACGAGCATCTAACATTTTTATTTGAAGAATATGACATTCAATAAGTATAGTTCAATGAAAATTTAATTTCAAACATCAGACGTCTTGTCTATTTCCTACCACGCAAGAAGGTTTGTTAGTTTGGTATTGAAGAAGTATTTATTCTTGATTTATTCTTAGTATTTCATTTTTGCAAGTTCATTTGGTGCAACTAACACAACCTACATGTAATTTTTTATTATTTTAAATAGTTTCCAATTATTTGAAAATAATTTTGTGAAACGTGTTAAGAAACTAAAACCTTTTTATCAGTCAAGGAAACCAGAGATATTTATAAGACGATTGCGTACTTTTGACTGGTTGTCAATGTCACCATTTGAACTGTCGTTGTAAACAATGTTGTGGTTAGTATTATTAATATTAAGGAATAACATAACTATTTCATTCAAGTATTGAACAAGTGGAACCACTAAGTAAGCGAAAATCCTGCAATGATTCTTACCGTGCTGTAAGCAGACCTAAAAATGGTTAGATGGCAACAAATTAGCATAATTTCCTGTCGAATACTGATTGTTTACAAGTAAGTTCATTGACCCTGTCACCTGTTAGGGTTAGAACAAAGTAGTTTTTTGCGTGGATGTTTAAAAGGTCATAATTTAGAAACGGTTGCCCATATTAACATAGTTTCTATGGAGAAAATATAGAGCTTAGGCTAAACTATCTCCCATTTCCGGAAAGGATCGTCGTGCCTTTCCACCCTGTATATACCTACTCTAAACGTAAATGAAAAAGACAAAAGAACCTCCGTCTTAACGTAGTTAACTTTTCACCGCCCAAGTTTTGGAAGATCATTATAAACACCATATTATTTAATAATTTTACATTAATGTCATCGCCACACTTCGTCCTTGCAAGTGCCATCCAGAATTATGGTGCGTATTCCAGAGTGGCAGGTTTTCCTAAACATGACATGACAAATAATTGCACTCTAACCAACGAACCGCAGGAAATACCTAGTATAAATACTTTCCTTTCTTGCCCCAACCTTTGGGCACAATGATGCCCCGAAATCATTCGGAGCATTGTGCCTAATGGGAAACCCTTCGATGGAAATCGGAGATAAAATTAATGAAACTGACCCATAATACCCGTTTGAATTTTCCATTAACTACTAGTGAAACTATTTCTGATTTATTGTGGATATAGGGACCGTGCACGTTGGAGGGTCTGCCATCTTGTGGCCTGAATCTGAAACATATGTGCACATGTACATTGCCAGAGTAAGTGCTACCATCTACCGTTCTCGTCGGTACGTTACCTTGTGCATAATAGGTTCTGCCATCTTGTGGGCTACATCGGAAGCATAAACGACACATTTACGCCTCGCGCTCAAAATCTATCGGCTCCTATGCCGCCCCCTATAGTTCATGCACGGGGCCTATAGGATTTTAGGAAAGTGATGTGATGATGTCATGTAAAGTTGATCATTTGACGACCGGTCTGGCCTAGTGGGTAGCGACCCTGCCTATGAAGCCGATGGTCCCGGGTTCGAATCCTGGTAAGGGCATTTATTTGTATGATGATACAGATATTTGTTCCTGAGTCATGGTTGTTTTCTATGTATTTAAGTATTTATATATTATATATCGTTGTCTGAGTACCCACAACACAGGCCTTCTTGAGCTTACCATGGGGCTTAGTCAATTTGTGTAAGAAATGTCCTATAAAAAAAAAAAAACATTGAGTGCCGGGAACCCACTCGGCGGGTTCTCTTCCAACTAGCAAATCTATGTGCTATAAAAGTTGAGAGCACGTTTTTATTTTCGCTTTTGATGATATAAACACTAAGCTGAATTCAAACGGACTTGTGCCTCCGAATAGCGATTAAAAAAAATTGCTACGTCTGTACTAATCAGGAAAATTCTTTTAATAACAAAACTTCCGTGAGACACAGACATATTAAATATATTAAAAACGGGTCACTCACGTATTTTAAGTCGAAAAACGCTCGACATGTTTCACTCCGCTTGCGTTTACGCCGGCACCGGTCCGTCACCGTAAACGCAAGCTTCTGATGACACTTCTCGGTACGGAGTGAAACATGTCGGGCGTTTTTCGACTTAAAATACGTGAGTGACCCGTTCTTAATATATTTAACAGGACAATTCTATTAAACATACTAGATGACCCGGCGAACTTCGTTTCAGCTACTATATCTATCTATTTTTTTTGCACTTTCTTATTTTTTTTTCTCTCATAAGAACCTTCTCATGACAATAACAAACACAACACAAAAAGAATCAGCGAAATTGGTCCAGCCGTTAACTTTGAGAGATATTTTTGAGTTCCATTTTATTTAATTTCTACTATTTTATGTCGCTCTATAGGCGGCAATGGATCAATGATCGCGTGGATTTATTGCAAGGTCTGTGGAGCCCTTAACTGATAGATTTAAGCAAAGAGTAGTATGTATAATATAGTTGGCCAAGCAGATCTTAGGCGCGAAGGGATATGGTCTCATAGAAAAATAGAGTTTCGCGCCTTTTGACATTGGAAATGTCTTTTCGTTCGCTCCAGTATACGGTCCGATTTCACGAAAAAGTGCGATCCCCTTATATCTCGGAAAGTTGTGAAGATATGATATTAAAAAATAGGCCCAAAAGACGCATAATCACGAGAGCTGTAAGGTGCAAAAATAATTATTCGAGAAAGTCAAAAACAAAAAAAGTTATGGTCGAAATAGTGAAAATAAAATTCAATTTTTTCCGAATTTTTGATTTTGGTGCTCGATAATTTAGAAACGAAGAATGATATCAAAAATTTGAGAAAAACGGCTCTGGACAATTTAGTCAGCTACAATTTGAGCCTAAAACAAAGACGATCGGGTTAAGGGTTTGCCCTGTAGCCTAACCTTAAAATAGTCAAAAAGTCAGAACGACATTTTTCACAGGACATTTATGACTTCATGTTTCGCAGAGTTCGTTATCGGTGTTTGTTGTGAATAATCGGGATTATGACGCCAGAATAACGCTTGCACTGCGTGGGCTTTCAAAATCGCTGCAGATTTTTCTTGGTCTAACTCTATCTATCCGGGAGAGGGAGAGGGAGAGGGAGAGGGAGAGGGAGAGGGAGAGGGAGAGGAGAGGGAGAGGGAGAGGGAGAGGGAGAGGGAGAGGGAGAGGGAGAGGGAGAGGAGAGGGAGGAGGGAGGGGGGAGAGGGAGAGGGAGAGGGAGAGGGAGAGGGAGAGGGAGAGGGAGAGGGAGGAGGGAGAGGGAGAGGGAGAGGGAGAGGGAGAGGGAGAGGGAGAGGGAGAGGGAGAGGGAGAGGGAGGAGGGAGAGGAGGGAGAGGAGAGGGAGAGGGAGAGGGAGAGGGAGAGGGAGAGGGAGAGGGAGAGGGAGAGAGGGAGAGGGAGAGGGGAGGAGGGAGGGAGAGGGAGAGAATTGGAACTCAGGTTTGGTGCAACATAGACAAACGCTGTTATGGTCATCTCTCGTCGCGTCAAACTGCTGTCAAGAAAATTTCATATCTTGCAGCAAATGGGCCGCTGCCGATCACCACTTCTCGAGTTGACTACGGATTTTCCGTGTAATAATTTTCTTGTACTTTGTGCCTTTGTTCGAATAATGCGCCACGGCGACAATTATTCGAACTTGGATACGCGTGTGGAAATTTTGCAATTTGTTTGTTCACATGCGTTATGTCCAGGATACTTGTGTTAGTCTAAGAATAAAATAATTATCATTCAACGTTGTAGTTTTATTTTGTAACTTTTTCCTTATCCAGACTTTCTCGTCGCTCAGCTACAATATTTTTTCGAATTCCGTAGATTCATTTCCAATGTGCTCGATAGTCGTGTGAGGCACGAAATCTGTGAATTTTTCTACTGACAAGATTTGCTTTTTTGCATCAATTTTGAAGCGCCATTTACAAGTTTAGCGTTAAGTAATATAGATGGCGCTATTTTTTCGAATAAAGGGCTTCGTATACGGCTGTCCCTCCCCTGGATTTAATTCACCACCATAGAGATTAAAATAAACTGTATCCGTGGTAAGCCGAAATATTCCCTGTCAAATATCAAATACATATATTATGTTTATTCTATTTTATTGGTCCAGCCGTTAACGCATGATGCCGTGATCAAGGGAAATAGGTACCTATTCATTTTATATATAAAGATGACCTCCAAAGCAAATTTCAGGACTGTTTTTAACCTTCGTCCTAGTTCCTAGTTCGATTGTATTATAAGAGCTATTCATAAAATCCGAACATTAAAAAAATCTACCAAAACTATACCAAAGACACCTAAAATCATGGGTATCATGACCATATCCGTGGCTGGGTAAACTTTCCGCACCGTTAAACTTAACGCAATGCAACCTATTTAAAACCAATAATTTCCCAGCATCAGTGAAACCCAACTGACAGGTTATTGATAAAGTGGACACAGAAATTGGGGCACTAGTCCACACCGCAATCGGCCCATCCTACCGTTCGTCCGACACGATTAGCTTTGCGGTAGCGGTGATACACGCGACCAGTGTGTTGAGGCCTTTACCTCACCTATATGATGCGAGTAGTGATGCGCGGGAATATGGGAATATTTGTCTTAGGTATAATCTCGAGAATATTTCATATTGCTCGGGAATATTACCATAGGAAATTATGGTTTTAGTGGCTCGACTTTTGTGTATATTTTTGGTTTTATTTTATATTTATTTATTTATAGAGCCTAGAGTGTAAAGCCAAAGATATAATTAACAAATGTTGGACGGCAACTGTTCCAGGAATAAGTGCAATATTAACGCCATTTAGAATTTACTTTGCTCCTCACGCTGCTCCCCACTCTGCTCCGCGCGCTGCCGCGATATTGCCCTCACCGGCCACATACTGCTCTTCTCTCGCATTTAATACCGACGCTCCGGACTAGGTATTACCGGTGCCTAATAACCGACAAAATAGGGACTAGGGAGCAGTGGACATGACGAGGAGCATGACGAGTAACGTTCTCACACTACGTCTCTGTCTACTTTCCTCGCTAATTCTCATGCCACTCGACGAGTGTGTGGCAGGGGTATTAGATATTTTCATAGCACGCTTCTGGTAAACTTCGGTAGCTCAGTTGGTTAAGAGCAATCGAACCGGTGTTCCGTCTTGGCCGTCCGAGTCTTGCCCGTAGAGGTGAATTTTCCCATTTTTCCTTTAATTTAAAAAATATTCTCATATTTCCCGAAATATCGTCGAGATGGCACATCACTAAATCCCACAACTCAACAGTAGCACGGGAAACACTAGGATTGACACGGATCCAAGTAAAATGGTTGACGCATGAAGACATCAAACACGATCGACATTTATTGCTGCAATTTCATAGCTGTTAAACGTAGAGTATTAACGGGTGTGTTGGTTCGCATAGTATCTAAATGTACCTGTTGCAATGGAATTCGTCTAGTGGATAACAATTTTTTTTGGCTTCTAATCTTCGTGGTGACCTGACATAGACCGACTGGCTGACAGACATACATATTTGGAACGACCGGCATTTAAATTCGAAATTCGACATGACAACCACATGACAAAAATTAGACCAGTTCACGGCAGACAGCCGAACGACCTAGATAGACCGTTCAGGGATCCATAATAGTCTGTGCGGAAAGAGAAGAGTCGTAGAATGTATGGGGCCCAATACATTCCACGACTCTTCTCTTTCCGAACAGACTCTAGTAACATTTCATGTAATTTATTTTGATCGTATAATAAGATTGCTCGAGAAATGTTATGCTACGATTGACGCATAGCCACTATAACTTAGAAACAACTTTTTGAAGTCATCAGAGAATCAGATTACTTTAAAACAATGTTACAAAAATAAACCAATTGCACCCATATTCACCAATCAATGCCCGAATCGGCACCATAAATAAAATTTAAACGTAATAAAGCCAGTCGTGGCTTCAATAAGATAAGCGGGCGCATCCTGCGATGTCGACGACCGGTGTTTGCGATCTGTGTATTCCTTTTGGTTGGCAGAGAATGGATAGCAGCCCAGACCAGACATACGTGACCTCATGTGCAATAGCAGTGATCAATAGGCAGACCAAAGATATAACTGACCGTCAGTGTTATACGTAACAAATAACCCTTTGCTCAATAAGAACTATTTACGTGCTTTTTTCATGAATGGGTTTTGTACAGAAAGCTCTTGGACGCTAGACGCCACGCTGCACGCCCCGCCGCACGCTGCGCTTGACGCTTGCCGTTGCCACTTGAGTACTATTGTGTAAATTACATTCTATAGCGTGACGAGCGTTCGCGTTTGCGTTTTGTCTATATTAGTATGGGATTTTGAACAGCGCGCCAAGCGGGACGTTTTGGAAGCTCAAAATCCCATACAAAATGACACTTAACGCAAACGCGTACCTACGTCACATCACGCTATCGAATGACATTTACACTAGGGGTACCCACCCAAGTAGCACAGATTAGCTGTATAGCAGCCGCATAATGAGGTACGAATACGCTTGAAGCTGGAATATAAAAGCTGCATAAGAGCTGTATAAGCGTCTTTTCAGCTTTTATAACTCTTAAATGGGCACAAATTAGGCAGCCTTAAGTTCACATAGCTACTTAAGAGCGTTGTAGCAGCAATTTAACGGAATTATAAGGGGTAACAGGAGTTATAAGAGGTGTATATTGACTGGGTAAGAGACCACCAGTTACCCTTTATTCAGCTAATATGTCACATGTGCGCCCTAATACCGGGAAAGATTGACGTTGGGCTGAATAAAAGATAATTAATAACATACTTTTACACCTCTGCCTTAAAAATCAGCTATTAAATTTTGTATAGTGACGACGAACGCAGAGGTGAACATATTTATATTGAAGCAAAAACGTTAAGCGCAACGACACCATAAGTCATTTTGTTAAAGTGTTTAGTTAAATGTTATGTTTTATATATTAATGCGAGAAAGATGTTTGGGAATGCAAGTTTATTGACATTATATATATACATTATATAAGAAAATTTCAGTGCGCCACGAAAATAATCAGTATTTATTTAAATTAATGATATAAATAAGCTATATGTAAAAACTATTTCATTAGTTTGGAAAGAATTATGAGATAAAAAGTTAATAATACGTTATAGGAAGTACTAAACTAATGATTTAGGTTAAGAACTCAGGCACAAAACCTTATTGTTACCCTTAAAAGTTGGAAAAGCAATTTCAATTTTATAGGTTATATACAATAAAATGGCGGTCAATGTTAAAAAGCAACGTGAACCGTTAAAATTCTTATATGCAGCATACGACTGTTATATATCTGATAAAGATACTTAAGTGAACCACTATAAAGTCCAAGTCGTTATTTCGATACACTAGTGAACCTCTAAACAGTTATAAGGCATTTTGTGAACGTTTTAACGGCCGCTATGCAGACAGTCCCAATGGCAGTATAATAGGCTGCTTAGCGGTAAACATGTTCAGCGCTAAGCCGTATTATGCGCCACATGTGTTCGATTATACGTCTATTGGTTTCATAATAGTTCACTCGTTCTCCCTTATAATAAGTCAGCGAAATAAAAGCTGCTTTAGCGGTAAACATGTTCAGCGATAAGCTGTATTATGCGCCCCATGTGTTCCATTATACGTCTATTGGCTTCATAATAGTTCATTCGTGCTTCCTCAAAAAGTCAGAATAATAAAAGCTGCTTAGCGGTAAACATGTTCAGCTATAAGCTGTATTATGCGCCCCATGTGTTCCATTTATACGTCTATTGGCTTCATATTAGTTCACTCGTGCTCCCTTAAAAGTCAGCGTAATAAAAGCTGCTTAGCGGTAAACATGTTCAGCGATAAGCTGTATTATGTGCCAAGTGTGTTCCATTATACGTCTATTGGCTTCATAATAGTTCATTCGTGCTTCCTTAAAAAGTCAGCGTAATAAAAGCTGCTTAGCGGTAAACACGTTCAGCGATAAGCTGTATTATGTGCCACATGTGTTCCATTATACGTCTATTGGCTTCATATTAGTTCACTCGTGCTCCCTTAAAAGTCAGTCTAATAAAAGCTGCTTAGCGGTAAACATGTTAAGCGACAAGCTGTATTATGTGCCACATGTGTTCCATTAAACGTCTATTAGCTTCATAATAGTTCACTTGTGTTCCCTTAATAAGTCAACGTAATAAAAGTCCACAATTACCTCCTTATACAGCACATGGCGTAATTTTATCCACTAAACAGACCTTATAACGGTTAAAGCATTTGATAACCCTTAAAGCTGTATAGGGTCGTAGCAAATATACCTTTATATCACTCTTTGCGTATTAATGGTAGTTTTCAGAGCCGTAATGCAGCTTTTAATCAGCCCTAAGCTATATAAATATCACTGAGATCTATTATACAGCTGTAGGACCACGAGTGTGCTCTTATAAGTGTCTTAATACGCACAGAGCGTTAGATAGAACTAAAAGTGAGTAGTTATAGAGCTATCTGTGCTACTTGGGCATGGACGCTAGACGCTACTCTGCACGCCCCGCCGCACGCTGCGCTTGACACTGAGTACTGATGTGCCGTCTAAAAGTTTTCAAAATCGCGAATGTTTCCATATTGAATAATTTTTGACACTTTTCCGTTTCGAAAATGATAGTTTCCTTAATTTTCTATGATTTTTTCCGTGAATTTCCAAGAACTTTTCCAAATCCATCTGTGCCACTGAGGCAATTTGCTTGGTATGCCTAACAGCGATGGCAACAACAGAGCCCGATATAAAATAGTGACCAATAAAACGATACCTGTACTGGTTTTAACACCTGTTTTGCACTATAATAATTGTCTCTGCCACATCCGCCGCTTTATGTACCGTGGGAACAATATCAGTTAAATGAAGACTACGTGAAATATATTAGTACCTATCGATTTCCATAATGACATACCTACTGTATTACTAGTAACCCCCTTATTCATAAACGCGCTACAAACCTCCATTAGCTAATAATCGTTTGTCTTTATCTGTCATTTTGATTTATGTATTTGTAAGAAAGGGATAAAACATAATTTAACTAAATAAGGCCCGTAAAGTTTTATGAATAAGGCGGTAAATATACGCCGGGTTCATAAAATTTAAAACAGACACAAACGAACCTACCAGACACATAGTGACAAATTGTATTTAGAAATAAATTTAAGCTACAATTTATTAAATTAATAAAGCTGTTTAATGTCAGTCAGACCAACAATATCCTCTTTTCTTGGTAAAGGTTTCATTCGAATTTAGACTGCAGCCGCGTTTTGTTGCGGGTCGTTTTGTTCGGGTGCGGGCGACGATTTCCCTGATAAAATGAGTGACGGATTGAACGTTCTAATCGCGACACTAACTGGCCAATTCGAGGTTTAGATATTACATCTGTTTCTAATATAATTTTGATCTGTCAGTATCAAAAGTGACGTTTTTCGGAGAAGAAATGTCACTTTTGACACTGACAGATCAGTAACATACTGGAAACAGATCTACCTAAGTAACTAAAACTTAAATTGGCCTGTAAAGTACTAACACCAAAGCAATTTATCGTATTTTCGGCCGCGTGTCGCTGCAGCAGTAACGTGCAGTCGCAATCTGAATGCCACCTTTAGTCAGAGAAATATTAGTGCCATAATTTTCTCAATTAGCATGCACTAGGTCATTAATCCGGCACTCTTTCTCCATTACCGCTCGTTAATGCTAAATGAGTTCGCCCATGAATTTCACTTACCGTTCTATGCTCATTAAGGGTAAGTCAATTAGTAACTAAAAACAAGCATAAATGCAAATAGTGGTATGGTAATTTATTTAGATTAGTGTGGAAACAGGGCCCCATGGGTTATTACTATTAGTTAATTACTTTTGTTACTTTTTCGGATTGCATGAATTGTTTGCACCATCACTACACCTTATCATTTATAAAACAAAGTCCCCCGCCGCGTCTGTCTGTTTGTATGTTTGATCGCGATAAACTCAAAAACTACTGAACGGATTTTCATACGTTTTTCACATAATAGACTGATTCTTGAGGAAGGCTTAGGTGTATAATTTGTGAAGTTGTGGCGAGTCGCTATTAGTGTTTTATAAAGCTAAAAGTTTACAGGTGTAATACGATTTTTGATATTTTCTTGTCCAATGGCGTAGGGCGTTTTGGTCTATGGATATTTTGCAATTGAAAATAATTTTAATTAATTTGATATTCATCGGTAACCCGGAAAATCGGAAACATCTTAGGCGCAAATATCAAATATTTTTATTTTGCTTAAAATATGATACAAAAGATGGACTTAGCAATTAAGAAGCACATTGCATACTTCACCAGCAACTGGCATGCAAAAACACAAACCCTAGCTATACTACATCTATTAATAATGCTAATAAATATAATATTATACATGGTCCCTTCTTATAATTGCATATATGAAAGGTATGGTGGAAATATTGTCTGTCGACGTGCAGCGGCCTAATTCTACTTAAACGTCAAAATCGGATCGAATCGATTTTTGTTTCAAGAAACGTCACTTTTGACACTGACAGATCCGATTCCTAACGTATCGAGAACAATATTTTGACGTTTATTCATCATTGTTAATCAGGCCGTAAGTCTCGGTAGCTGAGTTGGTATGTAGTGCGGTAGGCTCGTATCCCGGAGTCAGGATTTCAAAACTCACCCAAGACAGTGAATTTTTCAACATTCCCTGTATTTCTAAGAAAATAATTGACGGTTACAATTAAGTACAATTTTTGCTCCGGGTGAAATTTCTAACATGTGGGTTACATTCATTGAACAAGAAAATTAACTTATTATAAACGAGTATCAGAGCGGCTTCATAATCTTAAGAGGATACTTAATTCTTATTAAAAACATTCAAGGAACATTACACTCGCGAAATTATTAAAATTTATAAATAAGTAATTAGTAAATTAATATCCCGAAATGGGTGGGTTGTATCATGTTAACCGTCTATTTTTGAAAGTAACTTATAATAAGAAATTTATGGTTGTTTGAAAATTTAAGAGTTATTAAACGAATTATATATATAGGGTATTGAATTTTAATAAAATACTGCCGGGTTCATGGTTGGTTGCAAATGTTGCAATGTGCAAAACTATCCACATACTCGACAGAAATAATAAAATACTATAACTTTTAATTTTCAAAATTCATTTATACCTTCGATAACTATTTATTTATTGAGCTATCAATTACTCTAACCTTTATTTATTATACCTACATTACATACTAGCTTTTGGCCGTGACTTCAACTGCGTGGAATTAGTTTCAGCAGTTAGAGTAAGTATTGGATAAAATCTAATGGCAATAATTTTGAGCATAATTTATGCTTAATTGCTTACACCAATTAACAGGCAATTCATTGATTTTCTCATTTCCACCCCCCTTTTCACCCTTTAGGGATGACTTCCGACATAAAAACTATCCTATGTCCTTCCCCGGGACTCAAACCATCTCTATGCCAAATTTAAACTAAATCCGTTCAGCGGTTTAGGGTAACATTCCATTTCTGGCCGCAGCTGCACTACTAGTACGAACGCGTCGGTGTTATTGTCAATATAGTAAAATGAATGGACTTGCTGCTGTCGTTGGAAATGGACTGTCACCTTTAAGCGTGAAGAGGTAACATACAGACAGAAAGACGGACAGACAAACACACTTTCGTATTTATAATATTAAAGTATGGATATGGATTCAATATTTCAATCCTATTATCGCTTCACACCATGTAATAAGTAATAACAAACCATAATTGGCTCACGAATTTACTAAAAGCATTTTTTTTGACATACAGTTGAAGGTTTAATCAATCTTCCGCTACCACATCCTTATATCAATAACCTTCGCAAACTCGTACCGTAATAAAATCAGTAGTAGTAAACTCAACTGTATCGCGTAAATGATAAGATTCATATTTAAATACATATCAAAGATTTCATAAGAGTATTCTAGCATTCATATGTAATGCCATGACCTTCACGTACGAAGATTGACCAATGTAACTTGAGCTTTAGAGTATTTGCTAGTATAGTTTTGCTCGGGGTCAATCTTTACTGGGCTGGTCTAACATTGTGTGTAATCTTGTAATCACAATGCGTGATGCACGTTTCTAGGAAGGCACGATTTCGTCGAAAAGCGCATTTTCCAATGCAACATTTTAATTGGATAGATGTCCGTCTGTTGTCTAAGAATTGATGGCCTTTATCGTCTTAAGTAGATTTTTGAAAAACAATTTTTATTTACATATAAACTTACCAAGCCCACAGATTACCAGTTCGCCGGACGATATCAGCCAGTCAGTTGTTCGGAACTGTCACCCTTTGCCTTTCACCGACAGGCTGATATCGTCCGGCGAACTGGTAATAGGTGGGCCCCTTTAATCATGGCGTTCTTTAAAGAGGCCTAGTTTTGCCCAGCAGTGGGACACTAGAATAGGCTAAAAAAACACTTAACCCCTCCTTTGCTTAGACACGATCCATGCGTGTGGTTTTAAATGTCAAGCTCACTTTTTCAGTGATCAAATTTGACAGGCCGCATACGAGGGTTTTGGTAGCCCACGCAGTGCGTTATTTAGAATTTGGACGTTCTAACTCTATCGCGTACGGTTAGGAAAAATATTCCCAAATCAGGAATGTTGTCAGGAAATTTGGATCTGGTAACCCTATATATACCAAAATACCCGATTTAATTATACCTTTTCTCAAGTAAACTTTACGTCCCCATGCATAAAAGCCGGTAATTTATAAAATATTCAATGTTCAGATCACACTGGTGTCAGATAAAGCACCTAGAATCTTCTCTGAAGTCTAAACCCAAAACGTCGTATGTTACTAGAACATTCGTATAGAGATACGACATTTCCGTCTTCATTTAGCAAAGCCGGGAATGAATAGGTTCTTGGCGTAAGAATTTATACGCGCCGGTTAATATTTCACACTGCATTGCGCGGAAGAGGAAGTAAAGGCAGTTACACACTTTTTGAAAATTAAGAAATTGTAGGTAGGTAGTGGATACTGGTATTGATTTCTGGGTCAATGTTTTGACTTTTATTCTATAACATGTAACAAATTAATCGCGGTGGGCCCGTATTTATTCTAATATGTTGTTGTTACTTTAAGCTTCTGAAGAGTATCAATATTGGAAATATATACTTATCATTAAATACGTATTTATTTACTTCATGCAAAGATGACACAGAATAAGTCGAAACCCCGGTTCAATCAATAGTAGCCTACATTATAAAATATAAATAATAATAAAAATGTTATTTATTAAGGTATTATAAAATACATGATTACAAAACACAATACTAAACTTAGACCAAGATAACGATTTTGACAGCACAGCCCAAAATTGTGCAAGTGTTATTTATTCGTCATCATTTCATAGAAGTTTGACGTTTAAAATAACATTTGCACAGTCTAAGGCTATCAAATTCACTCTAAATCTCAAGTTCGAATCTCGTTTAAGGGCCCTAACACATATTGCACTGTCAACCCGTGCGCGAACGCCCTTACTACTAAAGCACTCAATTAAAGCCTGCGAGACGAAACTGGGTGCGATTCGTTGCGGCCAAGTTGTGGTCTCATTAAACGGCCGCGTTCTCGCGTCATCGTACAGCGAATGTTGCGCGCCCCTGGATTACGGCAGAATTGTTTACTACCCCTGTTCGGTTGTCACTGAGCTGACACTGACATGTTCGCTGACGCCTTTTATGAAGTTACTAATTAAGTAATACTAGCATAGTTAGACATTTTTATTGAAAACATCAATTCTATTTAGAAATTTTGTATCATTTAATTTGATTGGAGGTAGATTATTGGTTGTTACCTCTGTCTTCATGTATTATGTGTGTGTCTCTGTAAATGTTTTTTTTTGAGGTTGTGCACAATAAATTAAGAGGATTTGTATTGTATTGTATTATCTCAAAAATATTCTGTAGAAATATCGTCTTCAGGGGTTGACTGCGAAATATGAAGTTCTGGGCGCTTTATCAAGACGCGCCGTTAATTAGTTTTCATACAACATTGCAGGTCTAGGCCGACAAACTTCCATTGAGCTCCACTGTGCCGCGTACATTGAACATTTGCGTTATATGGATTTTTAGAGCATATTTTCGCGAATATTTTAATTTTAAATAAAACATACTTCAATCGAAACAGGAGTTGCCAGCCTTTTGACACTCTCAGCCGGCAATGCCTTATTTCCAGACCCGTACGTAGGTACTAAATTTGCTCGCCAACTAATTGTACACCTGATTGGCAGAACTAGCAGCTCGGCTCGATTCACGCCACGCCAGGAATAGCTGATACCTATTACTATTCAATATTAATTCGATCAAATCTTCGAGTACCTATAGATTCCAATTCTGTTCAATGCTCGAGCGGCTCTGAGGAGGTGTAGATAAGATAATATTTTATCCCCTTGTGTATAAAACTTAGTAAACCTCTACTCTATCTTGTACTTTTCTAACAAACGCGAATATCTAAATCACGGGATAAACGATTAACAACGGCATGTTAGATCCGACAGATATTTTTGAATAACGCTATTCCATACAGCATATAGGTATTGTGTTTCAAGATATAGGTTTTGTTACGGGGGTCCAAGTCTTTTAGAAGGAGCATAAGTCGCATAACCATTTACAAGCCATCATTTTCATGAAACTGAAATAGCCGACAATGTTGATTTGGCTAACTTTTAGGTCAGCAAATTAACGCAATGGTCTGTATTAGTGTAATTAAAAAAAACATTATTTACTTGTAAAAAAAAACATTTTTTACATGTAAAAAAGAATGTTTTAAAGTTTCCTAAGTTTCTGGGTCTTACGATATTTTAGCCAAAATCATATTATGCTTCAAGAGACGATGTTAATTATTCTTTAAAAAAAAATAAGGCGTTGAGAGATTTTGCGATACCATTTCACATGAAAACCTTTATAATCACGTCACATAATAAGTATTTTACTACACCAACTTAATCAGTATTTTAAACATCCTCCAGCTCAGTAAAACTATGTAATTATACAAAAAAACGTGTCACAAGAACCTATAAAACGTGTACGTGTTTAATGCATCCGTGATGAAGGCGCCTGACAAGACTGGAATTACTTCCAGCCTTTTTGTACGAGTCTAGGTGAGCGGCCAGGAACTTGGGAGATTATTGACCGGGGTTTTAAGGTTTTACAGTGTTGCGAGTTTATTTTGAGACCTTTTTCTTTAACTTAGGCGAAGAATGGATAAAAAATAAAATAACGATGTCCGTCGACAGTCAAGTAAAATTGATAGTCATTAGTTTTTTATGATATAGGCGGTAAACGAGTTGACGAATCGCTTGTACCATCACGCTCCGCGATTGTTGCGTCCTCCAATTGAGGGGGGACTTAAATCTTCTCGAGGCAGAGGTGTAGGGTTGGAGCCGGTGTAGCTGTATTTGACGTTCATAAGCGCATTGTAATACTAATATGCCTACTTGAATAATAAACTATCATTATCTTTATCATTAAGGGTCCTAGCTAAATTGGTTGTTCAATACTTACGCTAGGTATAGAATTTCCAATTTAGCAAGAACCCTAACTGGCATAACAATGGTGTGGTGACTGTACGTGTTTAATGCATCCGTGATGAAGGCGCCTGACAAGACTGGAATTACTTCCAGCTTTTTTGTACGAGTCTAGGTGAGCGGACAGGAACTAGGAGATTGTGGAAAGGTTTTAAGGTTTTACAGTGGTGTTGCGAGTCTATTTTAAGGTAGGCAAAAGAATGGTAAGTGATAATTTAAACGTCATAACCGTTGAAATTAAATTTTAAGTTAAGGTAAGATAAGTAGTTTACAAATTGCATTTAACCTCTGATTCGCCAAGAATTGGAGTTGTGCCTAAATCATTAATATAATTATCATAGACGTTTATATGATATATAAATATTATCTTATGATGCACGGTGTCAAAGTAACAAGTAATTTAATATATATAAGTATTTATATATCGTGTAGTAGTTTTCGTTAGGGTAAAAGAACAATGTCTGTCCGTCCAACTCTCTTCGTATATGTTATTTTTTTGGTTGTTTCAGTTTAAATAAACTTGTTGTTTCTTAAAATTATAAAAAAAATTACTGTCCGTTTAGAAGTTACCTATTCAATATTATGACCGCATATTGCATCAGTAGTACTGCATGTGTTTAATTATTAATTATGTACAATGATATAAACAAAGAGAAGTTTGCTAATATGAAATGTAAACGATATTTCACACAAAATTACTACTCCTACTCGCTGAATACTATTGACGTGAAATCATAGTCAAACACAATTTCATCAACAAATAGCCTCACATTATCACGATTGATTCAATCAGCGTCCAATCAATTACAAATGTAATCATATTGCTAATTGTTGAATGCAATTATGCAGTTATCCCGTGCAATGTTTACAGGCACAATTGAATTTTAATAGTCATATTGTTTGTGTTACAGTTTTTGCACATAAGGCACATAATTAATGATGGTTATTTTTAGCTTATTTAAGGCTCCATGGGTTCAGGTAGCAGTTTTTGAAAAATTGTAGCGTTTTTTAGATGATAATACGTACGGTTGCCAAAAAAAGTGAATAGCAATCTTAAAGCCTTTTCCTGGTAATTTTGTGAATTTGAAAACTGATTAAACAATTTTTGTTAAATATAAAATAATCATGAACTTGGGCCTAAAACGCACCATTAATTATTTTTACCAATTTTTGCACAAAAGCCAAAAATGTGAAAACTCATTATGTCAAATAAAAAAAAAATAGTAATAATTCAGTTCATGTTCTTGTCAACATGTTTATAGTATAATATTATACAATTACATTACAGTGGTTATGATACGTCAAATTTTTATCGACCTCGAGAGTAATAGTGATTTTTCTCGCACTATAAACGTCAATACGTAGTTAATCAAATCGGGGTATACAAATTACTATCATAGAATGTCTGAAAATATTTCAATTTTTGCAGATCGTTTTGAAACAAAAGTTCAAAATATCTAACGAGGCGTAGTCGTGACCAAAATCCTTATTATGTAACTGTTGCATAAAATTCTATCTACAAAATTTGCAACAAAAGTCGACACGTCAAACTACGAATGAGTGTAATTGTTCTTGCAATATTTTGATTGATCATGTATTATTTCTTCGTATACGAGAATTTTATGAAACGGTTTCCCACAAGTTGTCTACCATTCAATCAGTTTTTCCGATTTTTCATTATTGTGATTGTATTGAAATTAAATATGAGATTATTATCATTTCAATTTTAATAGTTTGAGAATTCAGTAAGTATTAAAATGTTATCTTTTCAATAATAATTGTACTTATTTGTTAATGTTTGTATTTAATATAGATGTTTTCCTGATTTAAAGCCTGAAAGTGTAAGAGACAACCTACTTTCAGATTGTAATTAAAATTTTAAAATATAATTTTAATAAGGTTTGAATGTAGAAACATTTAGAGCGAAATGAATAGGTAGTTATAAAACGGAAGTCATTTCATAATGATGTTTTTATTTATTCTACAAAGGTACCAATTAGTACGCCGTGTTGAACTTGTGAAATGTTGAAAACATGCTCTTTTTCAAGCATCCTGTAGAACGTTCTATCTAATTATACTCGTATTTTATTTATTTTTAACATTATTCGTTTATAAAATGTTTTTTGTGATACAACTGAAATGGGACTTTACAGCTTCAAGAAAAAATATTATCGCCTAATTATAATACTATTGTTTTCCGTATTTGATGAATAGTATTAATACTATTATTAAATTTTAAACAGTCAGGCCACTTCGAACATACACTGACATCAGAATACCCACCCATATTTTTACACTTGACTGTACCTTATTTCACATATTCTGTACCTAATCATTTCCATTGGCTCGTTCATAGAACATTTTTATCGAGACAAAATATTGGGGAGGCACATAGCTGCTTAAATTAAAATATCACATCGGCATCGTTTAAGGCGAGAAACACAGTTAAATAGTCGCAGTAGTACAATGTTCTGTGTAATTTACTCCACGGCTACCACGAGCTAGCATTTGACATTTAGGTTAGCGACTGCGTGAACTCGATCGCATTCCCTTTCCATCGCATCAATAGATCAGTGCGAGCGAGATGCGCTAACGTAAACGTCAAGTGACAACTTGTGGTACGGCTACTGAAATATTTTTCAGGCTATTGTAAAAAGTAGGTACTTCGATGGATATCTTCTCTTGAGTGTTTAGGTAGGTACATCAGAGTGAAAGACTTCTCTTTCACTCTGATGTGACGAATTGTTTTTTATTAATAATGGTAATAGAATTAGAAAACGGGTACCAGACATATTGCCCGATTCGAACTATAAGATACGTCAATTATTAGATCTAGAAACGTTATGGATTAGATGTGTCAGTGTCAAAAGGGACGTTTTTGTTTGAAGAACCGTCACATTTAACACTGACATATCTAACCCATATCGTTTCTAGATCTATTAACTGACGTATCTTAAAGTTCGAATCGGGTCGTTAGGTATATGTTACTTTAACGTTCATGTCAAATGTCATATTATTTCAGAATGTTGTTTTAAAATTAAAGGGTAACTTCGATTGTATGGCGGCGGTTAGGTTTGTACGACTCTTAACCTGTGAATAAGTGTTCGTGTTACGCGTTTGGTAATGTAATGTAATATAATAAATCAAGCGATTATATACTACGAATGTCGCTTACCAACAGGCCGGCCGCACGCTTCTTAACCACTGTCGTGGTATATGTACAAGCAAAAAGGCCTTTCCTGGTATTTGTTCGGATCTGTTTACAATTATTGTTCTTCTGTTTTTCTAACTACTGTGGCATTTATCGATTGATAAGGAGGAAAATGGCAGTTTCCTCGAAAAATATTGTCAAATTATCCAATTAAATCGTCGCGTCCCTTATATTTTTCGGCATTTTATACATATTTTTGTTAGGATTGTTTCCGAAGTTGTTGCTAGGTTTGGTTGGCTTTATTAAATTGTCCCATACTTTTGTCTTTATTAAAAAAAATCTAAAAATGTCCGCTATTCGAATTTGTTTCTCAATGTTTTATGACAAAGCTGACATTTTGATAGGACATTGATATGACGGATTTATAGGTAAAATACATATTTTTCCGATGAATATCAGATACTTTTGATATGACAGATCTTCTTTCGGTCGGATTTGTACGCAAATTAGATCTGTAGACGTATTATGGATGGCTTTAGTTCACATGATAAAATACGTGTTGCTTTTTAACACCTCGCGAATGAAAGAGACAGACACTGTCATTGTCACGCTGTCAAATACGGCCAACGTAGCCGTACTGGCCGCGTAGCCAACATGCCAATCGCTTACGCTCCGTAGCGATCGAAACGCAACTGTCACTGTCGCGCTAATATGGAAGAGTGATAGAGAGGCACAAAGCGTTTCGTTGTCGAAGCGATAGCGATTGTAACCTTGGCTAGGCCGGTTGGTTAGATACGAAAAATGTCGAGCGTGAGCGAAACTTGCACAAGAATGCTTATGTCCGGTTGTTCACCTAATGTAGGCAAATTATCAATACAATACAAATGTTCTTTATTACACACCTCAATAAAAGAAAACAATACAAAAGAAAACAGAAATACAAGCAGAGGTAAACAACAGGCGGTCTTATCGCTAAAAAGCGATCTCTTCCATACAACCTTTGGGCAAATTATGGGTTTCACCTCGGAATGATAGATAATAAGATAAGCTGGAAACTCGTATACACCTTTACTATTGGAGCATTTTAATAGAAACCTAGATAGTCGCGGAATATCGTTTTATAAGAACTTTGACCTTGAACAAGAGATTTTTTTCTGTGACTTATGGCAACCCTAGGCCATAACGAATATATGAGTTTCCAGTCTATTTTCTCTCATCCCGAGGTTGATCCTGTTTTTCAGCTTAAAATCCTCTACAGGTCGTATTTTCAACCGATATTTGGAAATCTCTCAAAAAGGCGGCGGCTCGGGAGGTGGAGATCGCGAGAGAGAGAGATAAAGCTAGCAGAGAAAATAGTTAATTACGTTATTGCGAAACAATGTCAAGCACGATTGTAAACAATTTTAATTAAATAGTCGGTCGGTGTCACAACGCAATAATTTGCAGAAGCCGCGCTATTCAGATTATTTTGCGGTGTTTGCTAACCAGTTAAACTTGGGGCCGTTGAAGCCGCGTTTTCTCGGTAATATCTAACTGTTTTAGTTCAGTTTTCTTAATAATAAACAAACATTACAATAATAAATAGCTTTTGGCCACTAAACAAGTACTCAAAACAGCCCCATGTGCAGAGCGTGCATGGAAGCAAAGAAATCAACAAAACATATTCTCCTCCTAAGGCCCAGCCATACAAATGAATAATCCAGAATTTGCCATTGAAATTTGAACCTTTAGTGAAGGGAATAGAGTTTATTTTGGTTTTGTTTGGAAATTGAACGAAACAAGAGAAATGCGACTCTGTTCCAATTGAATATGATATCAATTTCATCTAACTGAATAAGTACTATTGGTAGGACCTTGGGCCTTAGAAGGCTAGAGTGTAAACAGGTAGAACAGGAGCAGACACCGAGGGACTCCGAGCACACTAAAGGAGGCGACAACATTGCTAGGTTTCGTGGAGAAGCTGGTCGAAAAATCGTAATCTAGAATTGTATGGGTTCGATTTGTTGTGTGTCGAATGTTCGTTGATTCGAATGTTGCTGGATCGAATGTTCGCTGGGTCGAAATACTTGTGGCCGAATTATGCATAATCGAAAAACCGTAATCTAGAATTGTATGTATGTATTGTTGTAAAGCTCATCGTCTCGTCTGGCATGGCCCAACATGTGTTTGACAGCTTATTTTTTGTCAGATAAGTCATACCGCCATAAGGTCCCATTTCTAGACATTACATTTATTTATAATCATTTTAATTTTTTTTTTCTACGCTTTTCGACCCAGCGAACATTCGATCCAGCGACAGTCGAATCAACGAACATTCGTACCCGAGATCTTCTACGGGATGACAATCGAAACCTCAGATTCGATTCTACAATTTATTATTTCTACGCTTTTCGACCCAGCGAACATTCGATCCAGCGACAGTCGAATCAACGAACATTCGACAGCAGGATACTCCGAGAGTAAGTGTCCGAAACTATGATATACACTCGTAGACAACATGCCAATCGCTAACGCTTCGTAGCGATCGAAACGCAACTGTCACTGTCGCACTAATAGGGAGACCCAAAGCGTTTCGTTGTCGTAGCGATAGCGATTGTAACCTTGGCTAGACCGGCAGGGGTGGTTAGAGTAGCGCTACCTCATTTTTCACGCAAAATAGGGAATGTTTGTCTATTTGCGGAAAATGCTCAGTAAAGCAATGCCCAGCAAAACTAACTACATCCGAGCCTCATTACTACAAGTACAGACAGTATTAGACGACAGTTTCATGGCCGCACCGCGCAGAGATGCGTGAACTCAACAACCATGACCTATGCGGCGCGGGAGCCCGCCGTAGGCGCAATGCAATCTGGCCGTACATTCCTATTGGCTAAATTGGCTAACCACTGTAAAGCGACCTCTATATTCAGTAACAAGTATGCGTATTCGTAGAACGCTCTTATGATGGTTCGTCTAAGATTTTAAAATTGGAATGATTCTATGACATTACGCTGCTCATCGTATTGTGCACAAACCGGTTTCGATCGTTAACTCCTTGACAAACAAACAGGCAAACCATAGGTATTAGAACTAATATCACGTCAACTTGTGTGTAACTTCGTGTGATATTAGCTCGGTTATATTATTTGTAGTACTTATTATAACAAACTAACTTGAACAATATTTTTCCCTGTATGTATAATTTATTATAAATCTCTGAATATTGAATTGTAAAAATATAATAAAAAAAAAAAAAAAAACTTATATGAATTAGCTATAGGGTATAGTTATAGTTATTGTAAAAATAACAACTATGTACCAATTATAATATGTATCTGGTATTTAACCTGAATCACTCCGTTTGGAAGGAGCGGTACCTCCTAACACAAGTATTGCTATACTTAACAGGAGGTATCCACCACAAATTATTGTATAAATCCACCTAGATACCAAATAAATAATTTTGAATTTTTTGAATTTTTGACTTATATGCGACCTCCGTAGTATTAGGTATATGCGGCCGGGAAATGGGAAATTGACAGCCAAGTGAGATATAAAGTCCCAGTGAAGCGAGGCCGCCTAACAACACAAGGCTAGCAACGCTCCTATCCCGACCAAGGTTTGTGTAGTTTTTTTCCCAAAATTCACGTGGAAATAGAACTTTTCCTAACCTAAAAATAACCTGATCGCTTCTTAAAGTAAGTATATTAACTATTGCAAAGTCTTAAAATCATGAAATGCCATAACAATATAATTTGTCATTTAAAACGGCTCCTAAAATAGATTATTTCCGTCGTACTATCCCTTCGTGCGGCTTTTTGCCGAGCTGAATAACAAAACGCTCATGAATGTTTTAGAGCTTTCCAGGCTAGAATCCAATAGCTGGATGGCCATCAAATATTGACTAGTTTTTTGATCTATTTTGTGCGGTATGCCCTTTACCACAATGACGCTGGGAAATTATTGATACCCTGGTGGAGTACTGGCTAGTCTTTTGTCATTTAACGACCTTTCAGGCCGCCAAAAAGGGCATCTATAGGGGTGAAATCCGTGGATATTTGTTTTTCTAGTTTTTTTTTAGGTATTTAAGTCTTTATCTCTATAACTGTCGTAATTAGGTCGAGTTTTATTTGAAAATTACATAGTACATTTAACTTATCAATGGCGAAAAAAAAAACTACTAAAAATCGGCCCAGTTTTCATCCTCTAGTTTCAAAATAGTCGCGCAAATTTGAGAGATATTTTCAGATACATAGTATGAGTGATACATTATGGGAGGCGAAACCAGAATACTTAATATTAGGTAAATCTATTTTCGGTATTCTGATATGTAACCTCCTAGGTCAAAGTCTACTTAAGTCTCCGGTCGAACCTGCGTAATTTTTATGTCGGAACATCATCGTTTTTTAACTGTATACTGTATGCTTTTGTAATGAATATACACTTGACCTTACATTACGTATGAAAGAACGGAAGGTAGAATTTGTTACAACAAAGGAGATTTTTTATCGGGCGGTCTTCCTAACGTTAATGAGCAAATTTGTCTTAACTTTGTACGTGTACCCGCCGAAAAACCGGTGATTCCTTTTTATAAAGACTGTAGGTAGGATTAACAAAGAGTCGGAATAAGTTTTTGGCAAAAATTTCATTTTTGGTACAAGCTTTTATCGCTGACTGTACTTTTCTTACGACAGACAACTAATACTCATCGAGACAATTCTAAAAACCCCTATTAACACAATTAGGTTACGTTGTTTCATCACAGAGTTCCTATGGCCACCTCCTGTCTCCATCATCAGATCAGCTCGATGGTACCATAATATTGCATTGTCATCCGATTTATACATGCATGCAAAATTTCAGCTCAATCGGAAACCGGGAAGTGGATCAAATTTAACTTGCAAGATTTGATTACAGACCGACAGACAGACAGACAACGGTCAGGTGAAACTAAATAAAAGCTTGTAAAAATGCGTCATGACGTCTCTATATCGTCGAAATAAAGTAAGTATTTCAGAGATATGTACCTACTTATTAAATATATTAAGAACGGGTCACTCTGTAATTTAAGTCGAAAAACGCTCCTCCACACACTCGACACTCCTTGGTACGGAGTGAAACATGTCGAGCGTTTTTCGACTTAAAATACGTGAGTGACCCGTTCTTAACAAATTGAATATGGGTCTCTATTGTTTCCCATAAAGTTTTAAGTAATAAAAAAAAATTAAAAAAAAATATCTATAGGATAACCTAACGAAAATCCTGAAAATTTAACGGTATCAGTTTTATGACTAATGATAATCGGACAATCATTACATTATGACTTTCAATAATTATGTCAAACAAAGGGACCCCATTTAATGTTTCTGTGTCTGACGGAAGTTTTGTTATTAATTAAAATGTACCTACTTAATTCACATATCACGTTTACTAGACGGAGCTCAAAGGAGGTCAATGTGGGGGAGACTGATATAAAACATTTTTGAGTTGGGAATACCGTCATAGGGCAAGAACTCTCGTATTTTGTATACTTACTTCGCTCAGATACGGTCAGAAAGGAAGAGCTTTGCTCCTTCTGCTCTACCGACTCCTGTAAGTAAAGTATGTGTACAAACGCAAGAGTTAGAAGCGACGAAAGAGCTTGTAGACGGTCTTACCTTATAGACGGTCTTCTCAACATTGGTTTTACTCGTAAGACGATTCGCTCACTTCCCAAACGCGCTCTTGTAGTAATAAAGTTAAGTTGCATCTATATCTAAAACCGTCTAAAACCTGTGCAAGCGTGAAAAATTAACAATCATCAATAGGGATATGGGTTAAAGTGGTAAACGTACAAATGAGTCATCATACACTGAGAGAAAAATCATCACCAGGAATTAATAAACAGTTCTGTACTGGGGGAAAAAATGAAGTTTTAGTAGTAATCATGGAAGTTTCACTATTTCTGTAAAATTTATTTATTTCTACAAACAGCTCAGTAATACTAAATCTAATTTCAGCAAACAGACTTTAGTAAATGGAGCATTAAACAAAGTTCAGTATTTGTTACAATCCATTTTTATTACTACTAAAATTCTCCGATTTTTACTAGTAAAGTTTGTGATTTTTGGAAAAAAGCATCTGTGATTTCAAGTTATGATTTTAGTAAATGTCTCACTTACATAGTTTTGTAATATCTAAAAAACGAGTTCGCGGGAATAACATTACCCCATTTAAAATAACAATTCAGTTGTTACTATAGCGACATTACAAAGTTTACTGGTATTTAGTAGATAGACTTGTTGTGTTTATGTTCATTGTTGTACCAATCACTAAACGAGTTTTGTAATACCAACACAGCGAAACGAATGTTAGTGATTTTAGTAAAATTTACTACTTGCTACGTTCATTTGGTTAGAGTTAGTATTGTGTCGGATGTCGGGCGAGCGTGTCTCGTGTCTTCTTTGTTTAAAACATACTTAAGTTAAATAATAAATTTAGGATATATTGTGGGCCATGGACATATTAACCCGCGACCTACTGTGTAGTTGGTGTCTACAGGAATATATTGTTCTGCAACTTCGAGCTAGCTGTTGTTATTCTAGTGATAATGACATCATAGGTAAATCTAAACTGTTTGCAATTCCAACCTCCCTAGCACAGGTGCGCCGCGAGAGCATGTTGCGCGCGTAATAAATACTAGTCTCTTTCTGACTGTATGAATAAGAAAGGAATGGGTAGAATATCTCGACAGGCTTTTATAGTGCCTCTTTAGTACAGAGATATACTACCAAACGCTTTTTTATTCATACAGACAGAAATAGAGACGGGTAGCTACCACGCGCGCGACATGCTCTCGCGGCGCCCGTTTGCTAGGGGCGGAGGAATTGCAAACAGTTTAGTTTTTGCCTGTGACGTCATTATCTCTAGAATAACAACAGCTAGCTTGGAATCGCAGTACAGTTTAGTAAAACCTATGACGTCATCGTCTCCGATATTGCTAAAGCACGCTTAGAATTACAAAACGGTTAGTTTTCACCCATGACGTCATCACCTCCGATATTGCTAAAGCACCTCTCGGAATAACAAAACCAAATTTCTGAAATTACTCTACCATACTTCAAATTACAAATATAGAAGTTGTATTTCCTACTAAATGGAAATGGCTACAAATATAATGACCACCAAAAAATACTTTGGTACCCTAAATAAAAAAAACATGCTTACCAAAAAAAAATTACAGAACACCAAAAAAATAAGGCCTAAAAATACAAAAGTACCACCGTTTTAATTACGACTGCCCTTCAAATTGTATTCAAATACCAAATATATTGAATGACCACCAAAAATCATTAATGATCACCAAATCTTGAAGACCAAATTAATGCGATATTTTCACCTAAATAAATCACTATGATTACCAAAAAATGTATACATATTACCAAATAAAGTAAACTGATGCCAAACTTACTAGCCCCTCCCGCTCAACCCCTCGTACCCTGCACCGCATACCTACCTAACCTACTTTTCTAGTAGCATTTCGTTATGCTACTAGAAAGCAACCCTTACAGAAACGAAATGGTACTATAAAAGTAGGTTAGGTTAGGTTTGGACTGCGACCTTTACAGAAACGAAATGCTACTATAAAAGTGGGTTAGGTTAGGTTAGAACTGCGATCCTCACAGAACCGAAATGCTACTAGAAAAGTGGGTTAGGTTAGGTTTCAACTGCGACCCATACAGAAACGAAATGCTACTAGAAAAGTGGGTTAGGTTAGGTTTGAACTGCGACCCATACATAAACGAAATGCTACTAGAAAAGTGGGTTAGGTTAGGTTTGAACTGCGACCCTTACAGAACCAAACTGCTATCAGAAAAGTGGGTTAGGTTAGGTTACTTAGGTTTGAAATGCGACTCTTACAGAAACCAAATGCTACTAGAAAAATGGGTTAGGTTAGGTTTGAACTGCGACCCTTACAGAAAAGTAATGCTACTGGAAAAGTGGGTTAGGTTAGGTTTGAACTGCGACCCTTCCAGAAAAGAAATACTACTGGAAAAGTGGGTTAGGTTAGGTTTGAACTGCGACCCTTACAGAAAGGAAATGCTACTAGAAAAGTGGGTTAGGTTAGGTTTGAACTCGACCCATACATAAAATAAATACTACTGGAAAAGTGGGTTAGGTTAGGTTTGAACTGCGACCCTTACAGAAAAGAAATGCTACTAGAAAAGTGGGTTAGGTTAGGTTTGAACTGCTACCCTTAAAGAAAGAAATGCTACTAGAAAAGTGGGTTAGGTTAGGTTTGAACTGCGACCCATACAGAAACGAAATGCTACTAGAAAAGTGGGTTAGGTTAGGTTTGAACTGCGACCCTTGCAGAAAAGAAATGCTACTAGAAAAGTGGGTTAGATTAGGTTTGAACTGCGACTCTTACAGAAACGAAATGCTACTAGAAAAGTGGGTTAAGTTAGGTTAGAACTGCGACTGTTACAGATATAAAATGCTACTAGAAAAAGGTGACGAAGTGGATTAATTAATTTAATAGTATTATATTAAACATTTGCACATTTTTAATAAAAATGTGGTTACAATTTCGGTGGTCATTTACTATTTTTGGGTTTACAATGATTACTTTTGTGTCATTTTCTTTAATAGGATAGCAAGATGTATAAATTTGGTTATCATTTCACATTAAAATGGGGTTTGAAATTTGGTAATCATTTAAAATTTTTGGGTTAATAATGATTAGTTTGGTGTCATTTCCTTTAAAAGGATAGTAAAATGTAATAAAATTGGCAATCATTTCATATTAAAATGGTGTTATAATTTTGGTGATCATTCATTATTTTAGGGTGGTAAAATATATTTTTTTGGTATTAAATTTTACTAAATCTGGTGATCAGTTAAATAGCAGCCAATGGAAATTGCAAAAGTCAATTTGTTCCTATTAGTTGACTCTCCTTGTCCCCGGATTAAGTTTTATTTTTGTAATTCTAAGTGTGTTTTTGTTAGTTTTTTTTCTCAGTGTATAAAGAAGGCAACACCTGAATACCACTTTGCCAACCTTTGAGTACGCTGAATAGTCTTAAATTAAAAATTAGAATTATAATTAACATTCATTTACTTCAAGTATCTGTTACTCATGGGTACATAATTTAAATAATAGGTATCAACATTAAACAAACACAAACATTAAACGCATAACATTAAAATTTGAAACATTAAAACATTAAGCAACCGTGTTAAGCACATTGACAATCATCATCCATTTCTCGAATTTCCACCCAAATATTTTACAATACAATAAACCAAATTACAAAACAATCCTTTCAACACGTAAAAATGTAATCAATCCCAAGAGGATAACCCGAAAACCGAGATACAAAGGCAATAAATATTTGATAGGGATCTCAACGGTCTCAAATATCGCGTAAATAACGTTGGACGGCAAATCGCACTATCTGAGAGCACATAAGCCCCGATTTTGTTTTGACATAATCGAATTTAAACTGTGTTGAGTAAATATTACGCTAATTTTAGCGGGGCAGTACCAACACTCTCCTGAAGGTGATCGCTGAGAGGATGGACAGCCCTATCCTCGCTCACTGGATGCCCTTGCATGTCAATTGTCATTATAATTATACTTTCTACTAACACACCTAATATAAGTTACAACTCTCATAATATGTATGTATTTGTATCCGAAATAAATGCTTTCATTTCATTCATTTAGGTTTTAACTTACGTATTTTTATTTTTTAGTCACTCGCGTGACATGTTCAGGCAGTCTAGTACTCCATTTTCAAGCGCTAACGGGTCGGCCACGACATCGAGCGACTTGCGACGGCGGGAGCGATAACCATAGGTTGGAGCGAAAGGTCCGATCGCTGTGTCACGCTCCAACCGTCGCTCCCGCCGTCGCAAGTCGCTCGATGTCGTGGCCGAGCTGTAACAGTGCATGAGTAGCGATAGCCGCGCGTCGCGTACTGTCGCTCGCCGAGCAGCGCGCTGGGAAGCGATGAGATAACCGTTTGGAGGTAGTCTGGCCAGTGTTTTGTCGTTGTAGGTTGTTGTTTTAACAATTTGATATGGTTTATGTGTTATTTTGATTGGAGTTCACGAAATGCAATCGGGTTTCGTCTCTTAAAGCATCTTGCTCGCACTTATTGGAGCGCGAGTGACGCCTGACGCTGATGACGCAAATCAAGGTCATATCAAAGATGAAAACCTTGTCAAAAAAAATTAATTTTGTAATAAGCAGAATAGTCTTCAAGTATTAGGTATACTATGTATTTTAATAACAAAACTTCCGTGAGACACAGACATATTAAATATAATAAGAACGGGTCACTCACGTATTTTAAGTCGAAAAACGCTAGACATGTTTCACTCCGTACCGAGGAGCCCCGTACCGAGGGGTCCGTGAGTGACCCGTTTTTAATATATTTAATAGGTAGTTAATGTAGTTATGTTGTAGAAGTAAAGAAAAAGTTGAAAAAATCACTGTATAAGCCGTTCAAAGAAGTGTGATACTCTTAAGGTAGATGTCGCTACGTGCCTTCTAAGGTGGATATGAAAGATATGGATATCCACCGGCCTCCATGTAATAAATTTGAGTAAGCACCTCCCGTGGGGTTAATGCATAATGTGGGAAATTCCGGCTTAAAGATGACTTTGAAGTCGGAAAGCGGATTTCGATATGTAAAGTAAACTGTGATAAAACGTAGAGAGTACCATTTTGTACCATTTGGATTTGAAACTCTAGGTCCATGGGGTCCCAGCGCGCATAAGTTGTTCGCAGAAATCGAGAAGCGTCTGGTTGACGTAACTGGTGACCGAAGAGCTGGCGGCTACCTCGCACAACGTATCAGGATTGCGATACAGCGAGGAAATGCGGCCAGCATCCTTGGTACAATGCCTCAAGGGCGTATTTTAGATTTAAGCTAGTTATTAATTTCTTTTAGTAATACCACTGTATATATCTTTGTTGTAAATAAATGATTTTAATACGTATAAATAAGTACATGTTAAAGAAAACCTTCCCTGGATTCCTCATTATCAAAATACCTTCTACGTATTACATTTCTTAATATTAATATACCTTCTTCTACGTACTAAAGTGAACTTAATAATTATATATTAATAAGTTCACTATTCTATTCTATTTCTTATTATTTTAACGGCCTCCTAGCCTAGTCGGTAGTGACCCTGCCTACGAAGCAAGAGGTCCCGGGTTCGAATCCTGGTAAGGGCATTTATTTGTGTGTTCATCACAAATATTTGTTCCTGAGTTATGGATGTTTTCTATGTATATAAGTATTTATATACATATATATGTGTATATTATATATATCGTCGTCTAGTACCCACAACACAAGCCTTATTGAGCTTACTGTGGGACTAGGTCGATTTGTGTAAAAATTGTCCTATAATATAATATATATATATATATGAATTAGGACTTAGAGGTAATTATTTTATATGTCCTTTAGCTTCTCAAGTCTCGAACGTTATTTAGGCCACTCAGCGTCAGGAATTTTCATGGCCTAAATTATATGTAACGATAGTAAAAAAAAATTTTTTTCTATGTACCTACCTATCTAAGTATTTGTAGGTAATATGATACATATCGTTGTCTGGTCTGAGTAGCCACAACACAAGCCTTCTTGAACTTACTGTGGGGCTTAGTCAATTTGTGTAAATAATAAAATAATTTATAAATAATATGATGAAATACTAATAAGAAGAACAAAATACACTTTATCGTTCAGCCATGCAGGATATAATTTTAATTTTCTTATTTTCTTTGTTTCAGATTTCAATCTTCGAATCTACAGTTCCTATCACCACGTTTATTGCGGCAGGTAATTAAATAAAATAGAGTCAAACCAAGCTAAGTTGGCAGCGATTTTGGTAGCCCACACGGTGCAAGTGTTAATTAAACGTCATAATTTTATAGACGTGAAAGGTGGGCCAAAATGGTAACCGAGTGGGACCCACGGAACACCATAGATGGTGCTGACCGGGGTGCAGGCAGACCAAAAAGGAGATGGCGGGACGACTTGGACGCATTTTATCCGGATTGGCGAGAACGTACAAATGACAGGGTTGAGTGGAGGAAAGGAGGGGAGGCCTTTGTCCAGCAGTTGGACACTAAACCAGGCTACCAAAAAAAAATAAAAAAAATCATAGAAGTCTGACGTTTAAAATAACACTTGCAGGCTATCAAAATCACTGCGAACTTAGCTTGGTCTAACTCTAGATTTTTTTAATAACCCGGCTAGAAATTTTACAATCAAGGGAAAATCACGACACACCAAAAACATTTTCATGGAAAATGTTGCCAAGACGAAACCATAAGGCTTGCATTGTGAAAAGTTATCAGATCTCTTGTAGAGCCAAGCTTCTAACTCTACAAGCACTAACTTGACAAACTCTACACCTTAGTCAATATATGTGGCTTGGCCGTTTCACAGACAGACAGACGGACACCGGAGTCTTAGTAATAGGGTCCAGTTTTTACCCTTTGGGTACGGAACCCTAAAAACTACATGTTTCTTATAGCCTAATATTAACTAAATATAGTAATCAATCCGTCAGTGGAAGCATTTGACGGTTCAAGGTCATTATAAAAAACAATCCAGTCATGAGGTCAGCAGATGGAATCATCACTGATACTTATCTGTGGTTTCTTAGCTTTTTAGGGTTCCGTACCCAAAGGGTAAAAACGGGACCCCATTACTAAGACTTTGCTGTCCGTCTGTCTGTCACCAGGCTGTATCTCATGAACCGTGACAGCTAGAGCTAGACAGTTGAAATTTTCACAGATGATGTATTTCTGTTGCCGCTATAACAACAACTACTCAAAACAGAATATAACAAATATTTAAGTGGGGCTATCATACAACGAACGTAATATTTTTGCCGTTTTTTGCGTAATGGTGCGCAACCATTCGTGCGCTAGTCCGACTCGCACTTGGCCGGTTTTTTTTGTGCGTGATTACGTATCAGTTCGTTAAGGAAGTGCTTTACAGTGAAAGATTTAAACTCTGAGCACACATTGAGTAGTATTATGATTTTACAATAATTAAGTATGTTGAATGTGTTGTAATATTGTTATATACGATTAGCAGTGCATCTCGCGTGCACGAATCGCGAACAATCGCATTATATCAATATCGAAACCTTTACTGATGAAAATCGGAAACTTTTTAGTAAATAATTACCTACCTACTACTGCCCATTACGATACCGAGTTTATGGTAAACACTAGCATAGTAACGTAATGGACAAAGACAGTTTTGTCACTTTATTTATTAGAATTGCAAGAACTGGGCATTAAAAGTAAAATTAACAAAGAGTCGGCAAATAAAAAACGTTTTTTTTTTCGATGCTCATAATTTGATGTAGGTTTTACGTTATACGTTAACAAAGCTTCAATTTAAAAAACCTACCCAAAAATTAACAGACCCATTCTCTCAACCGCTCAGAATGTCATGTGTTTCAATCTCACTCGAATTCGTCATATTTATTTCATTAATAGAAATAAAATCGTTAGCGGTCGACTCTGCTTAGGGCCAGTTGCACCAGCCACATTTGACAGACTGATCAACGTCAGCCGGCGCGCCCCGGCGCTTTACTATCAAACTTTCCATAAGTACATAAAAATTTAGCGAACTCTTTAACGATACGAACAGTTTGGTGCAACCGACGCTTAGTCTTACTACTAAAATTAACAAAGAAAGCTGTTGAATGAATCGAACAAAACGCTCCATAAATTAAACAGCGTCACTACCATCCTCCTAATGAGATGGGCGGCGATAAAAATAAAGGAACTCAAAAAGCACAAAAGTCTGCGGTGCGACTGGCTCGTTAACATAGATCACTTACCTTACCTAATACGAGTAGATGGAGTATGGACTCGCGGTCACCAATCATAAGAGCAGTTACCTATAGTATAAACTAGAGATGGGCCGAATATTCGGTAATTATTCGGTATTCGGCGTATTGGGTATATTTTTCAATGTTCGTATTCGGCCGAATAGTTTGGTTCGAACTGCCGAATATTTACCGAATAAACTAATTCTTATTTAAGGGGCGTCCGCTAGCTGGCATGGGTGCACTTCGCGGCCAGACATAAGACGGGTCCGTTTCTTTTCATATTTTCATAAACATTCCCGGCCGGTCCAGAGGGGAGGGGTCAAAAATACGTGCGGAGCGGAGTGCAGATCGCGGACCTGTATGAACTTGTTTTCAGCGTTTAAGGCAGTTTTAGCCTAACCGAATATTCGTATTCGGTGTGATCTAAACCGAATATTCGGCCGAATATACGTATTCGGCAAAGTCCATATTCGGCCCATCTCTAGTATTAACTAAAGAGCGTAACAGATTAGAGTCGGACCAAGCTAACTCTGCACAATTAATGCAAAATTTCTATAAAAATATGACGTTGTTATGACACTCACTTTATTCTGCTCAAGTCGGTGCAAAGTTGTCTTAGATGAAATCTAATTCAGTTCAGTCCACTTTTAAGACTAAAGGTTCCGTCACACAGGCGCGTTCTCCGGGCGGGGCGTGAGCGCGGCGTGAGCGTTTTAATCAGTGTTGGCCGAAAGTTAATGCAAATTGAAAATGCTGGCCATTAACCATTATAAATTGAATCGTAAACTGTAATCGTCCGTTACGGTTTAAGGTTCAATTTATAATGGTTAATGGCCAACATTTTCAATTCGCATTAACTTTCGGCCAACACTGGTTTTAATATGTAAAAGCGGCGCGCCCCGCTCACCCGCACGCCCGGAAAACGCGCCTGTGTGACGAAGCCTTAATACACACGCCAGTTAGAGAAGAGAAGTTCGGGGTGAATGGCATAGAGTGCAACTCATTACGGTTCACAGGGTAGTACATATTTAATTTTATAAGTAAAGCTCGGTTTTTATTAAACGCTAAATACTCGTTCATAATATGCCGTTACATTGCCTAATACTAAGGTATAATCAACTTAATTATTTGACCAATTTAACTGGTTTCTCGTACCGCCTATATGAGTCGTCTATGGGTGGTAATTTACGCTCGTAAAAGTCGGTCATTTGCCGTACAAATTGTAATGTGTTCGGCTGAAAAATAGCTCGGGCACTAGAGCCGATAATGTGGGGCGCCATTCGTCTGCGGTGGACCCTTGACTGGTGGGTGTGGGGGTATCTGTATTGTTATTCCCAGTTACTACTACTATAAGATTCGTAGGTAGAAAGGTCCACAGGTCGCAGAAAGCAAATCGGGACTGGAACCTCAGGTGGCATGAGCATTCTCTGCCAAAAATGTTAGTGCCGCTCACGCATCGGCCTCCCACAGTCGCCAAAGCCGTTGTCTAAACAGCAATCGTCTGCAATAGACGCAAAGGCCTGTGATGATATGAAGGTCCACTTCAAATAAAAAGACAGCATGGCATTTAAGCACTTGGAACCCGTGTCGACCTTATTTTAAGAGCCCATCAACGTGCACACTAGCGCCACTGCTAAATAATCGTGATTATTTCAATTTAACGAAAGATATTTAAAAAAATGGGGCCGCTACGTACTGTATTTTGTATTTAAGTATACCTTTTGAATACAGCAGAGTTTTTATGTTGCTGGATTCCTCGATCTATGAACACAAAACAAAAACGGCCGTTTTAACTTTGGACGCATAGATTGACGAATCCAGCAACATAAAAACTAGTTTGATCTTTATCTTTCTCTCTCGATATCTTTCTTTAAATTTAAATAATCACGATTATTTAGCTGTGGCGCTAGTGTGCACGTTGATGGGCTCTTAACCCACGGACCTATTAGGCCCGTACGGCATTACACTCTGCTTAGCCTTGGCCTTAACCATTCATTATCTTGTTATGGTATACCCTGACTGTAGGGAATGCCCTAGCTTCACAAATGTCTATATATCTGAATCTAAAACTCGAAAATTTGTACTATACTGGTTTGCCTAAGTCAAACATTCGGAGAGTGATAGGAAGAGCATTATCTAATGTTCATCGATTATTGGAGTCCGAACGTTGTGCGGTAATTGTGATCGAATGATCGCTATAACTTTACGAGGAATTCAAGTACTGATACAATGAAGCACGGAATTGATGAGTTAACTACTCTGTGTAATGATCGGAGTAATTTGTGAGCATTTACGATAATTTTTAGTAATATAATTTAAATAAATGATTTTTTTTATATTGATAAAATATTGCTCGCAGGCATCGCAGCACGCAAGAAAAGACTGTTAAAAACTTGTATTAAAACTATTTATTTTTAGACAACAATAGTTTGATACGTACGTTTGCTAAGCTATATTAACAGCCGACCTCCCGACCCAGTACCATTACCTTCCTGGCAGGAATTCGAGGAAAAATCGCCGGCAATATGTCAGCGCGCGAATGTCAAGGGTTCATTATTGCCGCGCTCTGTTTTGCTCTGGCTTTTTAAAACGGGGGGGATATTAATTGTGTGCTAACATATATAAATGATGAGTGTTTTAAAGGTTGACATGTTTTTTTTAAATATAGGTAGAAACGGATAGGTGAAGTTGAGTTAGGTTTTATTTACTTGGATGAGTTTGACGCAAATGTCAAAAACGAGTATGTTTGTTATACTTATTGTTGGAGATTCGGAATAAAGAAACCAATATTTAAGTACGTATATAATCTATCTAACGTTTGAAACCCTCTCATATAAGTTATGTCATAAGAGACCTACCTATCTAATAAATATTATGTGTCGTTATTTGTTTAGTATTTACAATACAAGTTTCATGGAGTCTATTGCAGGGTTAAGTCGATTTATGCAAGATTTTACTATTACTATAAATATTATAGGGCTATAAATGTTTCGTTTCTTAAGAAATTATTATACTTTGTTGACTAATTAAGGTACACTTTGTTTTAATCCAAGTTACATTGTAACCTTGTTAGTGGTAGGGCTATGCTTTAAATAAGTATGTAGTTGAATTGTAAATGAATTACTTTCTTTTATTTACAGATTGTGAGGAGACCTCAAGATTATGGAAGTCAACAAATTCCCATGGACGCGTTACATATGAAAGAAGATAAACCGACTGGTTTCTGAGAAAAAAAGAGTTTTCAGACGAAACTGAAACAATAGTCATGTGAAGGAAACATTAAAACTTGATGCAAACTGTCATATCTACTAAGCATATCTTGGAACGCTAAAAGCTTACATATCTGATTCATTTTATGCTAGTCACCATTTGTGATTACTCTAGATAGTAAAGAATTGCTCAAATTTTATAATTTAAGTTCTCTAAGACTCGAAATATTGAAATGTATAAAATCTAGAGAAGTTATAGAAGTGTGAGAGAATAAAGATGAAGTTCTTCAGTATGTTGTTTTTAAGAAGACGCACATGGATATTAAAGGCAGTGCTGGTATTAACGGCGTTATGGTTCATGGTAGCACTGCTGACTACCAATGGTAGTAGGAATTCCTTAGTTGCACCGCCGATAGAATACGAAGATGCGGAGGCGAAACCTTACAAGATGGCGAAACCTACCTCTGTTAAGAAGAAAAGCGATAATTATGGAAATAATCTGTCTGATGGTGAGTTTGATTAATACTTTAAGTTATTTCTAAAAAGGCTTAGTTCATTATTTTCTTTATATTAGTTATCGCATTAAGTTATCAAAGTGCGGGTAAAATATTTTGATAAGTAAGGTCATGGTGGGTTAAGAGAAAAATAATTAATTTGCTCGGGGCAAGAGCAACAGTATGAGGATTCCTTACATGTGGTTCTCTTGCCCCAATGTTGGTTATACATGGGGTCAGAGATAGGGGTTCAACTTTTCATTGCATGACCTGTGGTGGCTGTGGTGTTGGTAGGTGTATGATAACATTGATAACTGTTTGTTATTACATGTACATTAATGGTTTTGGTTATTTGTGTATTTTCATTATGTTGTACATTATGATATATTATGAATATTGTTTAAAGTGTTAAGTGTTTGTGATTAAATCTATTACCACTACCTACTTGATAAGATGAGTCTGCATTTTTTGCAGAATCGCAAAGACTCATAAAGAAGCATTTAAAATATAATAAAAGTTATACATTTTTAACCGTTGCTGCTCTTAAATGAGAATGGCCATTAAAGCACCTTTTAGAAACACATAAAGACATTAAAACACTTAATTTGCATAATTCCCTCATACAATCGCATCGTTTGTAAGTCATGCACAGGAAATGGTTATGATAATCTTAAGCTAGAATTTCCTTTCCTTGAGACTTTCGTCCGCGACGATTGAGTAGTCTTTTCAAAAGGGCTTATGTTTGTATGGTTTTCGTAGAGAAATAAGCCCTTTTGAAAAAACACTCCTCGATTGTTCTAAGATCCACACAATTGAAATGCTAATCGAGATAGGGTCTATGAATTGCATGAATACCAATCGTACTTGTGCTGACTTTGGTGTGGGGAACTTGCATTCAAAATATTTACCTCATTTTTGTATCGCCTTTAAATTGGCTGTTTCTTTTTCACACAATCAAGCGACATGGAGGCCAATTCGAACGTACACTTTGACATCTAAATGATACCTTTGATATTATTTGGTTATCTTTCGCTCGTATTTGTCAGTACATGTATTGGCGCGATCGAGCGAGACGCACAGGCGAATGTGAACAATGTGACATCGTTTTCTGTGGGTCGACATATTTCATGATGTTGTTTATCCCGTACTAAAACTTGTTCAGTATGGCCTAAATATTTATCCTACAGATTTAGTATGGATGATCACTGAAATAACATTTGCTTTTTAATTTGTTAAAAGAAAATTTATAATAACAATTTTACTTGGACGTTACTTTTCCTAAGTGAAGCCAGAAATAACAAACTTACTGTTGATGTTTAAGTGTAAACTGTGAAGTCAAAATGCAGTATTAATAAGTTTAGCTTTTAAAAAGTTACTACTGTGCTTGACTTAAAGTGTTATTTCTAATCTTGCTTTATACAACAGAGCTTGTATTCTCACAAACATTTAAACATTTCTCAACATTAAAAGTAATGCAAGTTCCCCATTGAACTATTTGACTTTGTACGTGTTAGTTGTGTCTAATATTGCTGCATGTTTGTTAACTGTGTTGCTTTTACTTTTATGTTTTGCATGATTTTGTGATCACAGCAAAGAAACGGATCAATTGGATGGCTCGGATTGCTTCTAAAAATGAGGAAGGTAATGTTGATGGTGTTTTATTACTAATACGCAATTTTAATAATAGTTTAGTTTTACACACTTTAGTCACTAGTGATACATCAGTTCAATTATTATCCTATGTTCGGTCAAGAGATTTGATTTATGTACCTTTTACAGATGTACCTAGTGCAAAATCTTTTTCCATTGTATTTTCACGGAAACGTACGTACGTGTGTTATGCTATTTCAGTCAGTCAATCTCAGTGCAAAGCATGACAAATCCGAACGTTTTCAAGAAAATACGATGGTAAATTATTATTCACTACATCTGTAACAGTTACAATAATATGAGATCCAGTAACTTCAAACTTCAACATTTATTAAGCAAATAGGCCACAAGGGTACTTTTACACGTCTACATTGAATTTATATAGGTACAAGCAAATATAATAATAATACATCAACAATTATAAAATACAACTGCAACTACTAATTCAAACTAACACTGATATTCAAACTAACATTGATTCTCATTGACTAGATACGAAAGTTTACAATATCACATTTCTTATCTTGTTCTGTACATATGTATTAAATGCCACGGTCATGTTCCCAACGTTTATTTGACTTGATTGCACTTGTTGGATATAGTATTTTATTTTTACGACACGGCTTTAAGAATAAGAAATGTTTATCCATCTCCGTCTCTCAATATACATTATCTGCTAAGAAAGGAAATATCTGTAAAAACCCTCCTCTTGCCCATTGAAAGAGGAATGTAGCTTGAACAGCGGGCCATGATGCTTGTGATGATGATGATGCTAATGACTAACGTTTCGTAGGTCTAGGTGTACTAGCGGCGCCTGGATCAGACAACGCACCAGGAGAACTAGGAAAGCCTGTAGTTCTTCCGAAGAACGTCAGTGAAGAAACAAAGGCTGCTGTGGCTGAGGGATGGAAGAAAAACGCGTTCAACCAGTACGTCAGCGATCTCATATCGATTAGGAGGAAACTGCCGGATCCTAGGGACGAATGGTGAGATTCAATCATTAAACACTACCTGCTAGAATTTTCTAATTTATATATTACAGCTTAGGTAGTATAGTTTAGTAGAGAGGATAAGGATTCAGTAATACTTACATTGAAATTTAATTTATTAACTGCCCTCCCCATTGTTGAGCTACTGAGGCTATTTAGTGAATTAGAGTCTTATTATGCAACGACATCTTTTGATTCTTATTCAAGCTGGAAGGATTATAATTAAAATTGCAACTGGTCGAGCTTATAACACACCTATTTAAATTAACTTTCATTTATGTAAAGAACACAATTAAGATCATTTTAAACCATGACAAGGTTTAACAACTTCTGTGGACAATACTATAAAAGTTAACGACTCTGGTACATATAATATAACCCGTTTTTCATTATTATTATTATTTATGACTTGAGTCTCAAGTACTAGATACTATAAAACGGGTGTGACCCAAATAGGTTAAGTTACTTGCATAAAAAAGAGCGTATCTCGCCATCAAACTTCACAGTTTGGCGAGTTTTATGTTATTTATAAAATGTATTTTAGTGTATCATGTATAAATAAATAAATAAAAAAAAAAAACACAAAAAATACTTGGTGTGCAACATCAACGTCTCTAATCACAATTATTTTAATAAATATTGATATTGATATTTTTTACCAGGTGTAAAGCACCAGGGCGTTTCCTCAAAGATCTCCCGCAGACGTCCGTCGTGATCTGTTTCCACAACGAAGCCTGGTCCGTACTGTTACGGACGGTCCACTCCGTGCTCGACCGATCGCCGGAGCATTTGATCAAGGAGATCGTGCTTGTGGATGACTTCTCTGATATGCGTATGTATTTTGTATCTCGCGAATGGAATGGATACGAACAATCTTAAATGTTCAAACAATATACGCCCTCTTTGTATCTAAAGGAAAATCTGTTTAGTGCACCAATAATATATGCACGTTCACTTGAAGTTTTTTATACTCTATAAAAATTCTTAATATAGGTACTTGAATAATTCCTTAGAATGAGAAATAAAACTGGAATATTCTTAGTGAGCCTTAGTGTACCTATATTCAGCAGTGACTGCGTTGCAGTAGCAATATGTATTTGAGAAGCAAATAAAACTTTTGCATTAAACTTGAAACGACTAATAAAATAAGCCAAAGAAGATTCTACAAAAGATTCTGCGTTTAACTAATTCGGTTGGCATGAAGTTAGGTCAACTATGGAACGATTAAAGGCTTGATTGCAATAATTTAATTACATAAACTCGTTTTAGTCCCAAAACTTGAAAATCACCGCGCAACTTTAAGCGCGCCTATGATAAGTGGTACTACTATAAATTTTTAAAGATTTCTTAGACATTGACAATTTTCTATTCATTTCCAGCTCACTTGATGCAGCAATTAGACGACTACATGTCGTCCCTGCCGAAAGTGCGGATAGTCCGAGCTCCGCGCCGGGAAGGTTTAATCAGGGCCCGACTGCTCGGGGCGCGATACGTGACTGCGCCGGTCCTCACCTATCTAGACAGCCATTGCGAGTGTACTGAAGGTAAACTTATTGTTGCCCGTAGGCGAAATGTCTGGGCTTTTGGATCGATTTTATTATTCTTCACACCTTGCCAGAACTTTAAAGAGATCTGTAGACAATATTGAGCTAATTTTTCTTCCTATTTCTGAAGAGCTACGTATAATGCGATAAATACATATCAATCTTAAAATAACTCTGCTCTGCCGGGCTAACACATGATGGGTGCGACAGTATCTCACCGCGAGATAGACTACCCGTCCCTCTTTACTTAGTACAGTTAGAAAAAGACGGGTACTCTATCTCGCGGCGTGATACTGTCGCGCCAATCACGTGCTTTATTGCTGAAAGAAACTTATCACACTTATATGCTGAAGTCGGAGACAGTAAATTTTCTGACCAACTTAAAACTAGCAAGTATCAATCTTGTAACTTCTACTAGTTTTTGAAAATAATTAGTATAATGCTAATAGCTCAACTACTATATTCAGAAACTCACTTGGTTTATTTTATACAATCAATATTTTTTTAGGATGGCTTGAACCTCTACTGGACAGGATAGCGCGAAACAAAACTACGGTCGTATGCCCCGTCATCGACGTAATCGACGATAACACTCTTGAATTCCACTACAGAGACTCCACGTCCGTCAACGTTGGAGGATTTGACTGGAACCTTCAATTCAATTGGCACCCAGTGCCAGCCAGAGAACGTGCCAGGCATACCAATACTGCTGAAGCAGTATGGTCACCAACTATGGCTGGTGGACTTTTCGCTATTGACAAAGCATTCTTCGAAACATTGGGAACGTATGACAGTGGCTTCGACATCTGGGGAGGCGAAAATTTGGAGTTGTCCTTCAAAACGTGGATGTGCGGTGGGACTCTGGAAATCGTACCCTGCTCGCATGTAGGACACATATTTAGGAAACGGTCTCCGTATAAGTGGAGGACTGGTGTTAACGTGTTGAAGAAGAATTCAGTTCGGCTTGCTGAGGTATGCCTATAAATAGTTTTAAACCAAGTTCTGTTCCGAAACTCTGAAAACTGTTTAAAATCGAGAGTTGAGTCGCATACTCAATTATATATTCTAACTGCTTCTTTTGAAAATCACTTACTTATCATGCCCAGGACAAAATATCAGAATAGAAAAACGCCTGAGAGCAAATGAGATAAATATTAGCCTTCTACTAGTTCACAATAATTAATATTAACATATTCACAATGTTTACCAATATTTCTTTCTTTTCGTACAATAAAGTGTTTAGTTACTTACTCACAATAATTTAAACCTGATAGGATGGTTCAGTTCACTTCAATTAAGGTATGCATTTGTTTAGGTATGGTTGGATGACTACGCAAAATACTACTACCAAAGAGTTGGCAACGATAAAGGCGACTTCGGCGACGTCAGTGGCCGAAAAGAGCTCAGGAGAAAACTAGAATGCAAATCCTTCGAGTGGTATCTTAAAAACATTTATCCTGAACTCTTCATCCCTGGCGAGTCAGTGGCCCATGGCGAGGTGAGTTTATCTTTATTTTTCTCGTTTTCTTTAGAAAATTTTAATAATATGAGTAGTTTTATGATCCTCAATTTCGAGTGCTAATTTATGTTGACATTGAACGTGCCTTCCAAATTACCTATGCAGATCCGAAACGTGGGCTTCCAAAAGACGTGTTTGGATTCACCAACGCGCAAGTCCGATCACCATAAACCCGTCGGACTGTACCCGTGTCACCGGCAAGGCGGCAACCAGGTTAACTGTCGTTTACACCACCTAAAGCGGCAGTACCACATTCTAGGAGTTTCTGTTTCTTTTTGTGTCCTTTTGAGTTCTTTTTGCACTGTCTAAGCACGTTTAGCACGCCGTATAGCACACGTTGCATGGATTAATGTTTTCTGGTTTTTTCATCACGAGTTAGATGCGAAATGAAGCATTTAGCCGCAGATACTGCCTCGATGGGGAAGATGTTGATGACTCATCGAAAGAAGAACTTGTTAGGATTCATAAGTGCCACTACTCGGGTGGCAATCAGGTAGCCTGAAATGAAATACGTGATTTTGGGTGTGTCGTTATTAGAAGGGCTAGAGTGGCAACCTTCTTTTAAGTTCAACTTATTCAATTATGTGGAATAAGTGTTTCATCATCAACTCTTACATAAGAATTTTCATTATCATTCGGTTTAACATGATCACTTGACTTAACAAGGATTGCATCTTCGCGCGGCGCTTTACACACGCTCAAAAGCTTGTATGGAAATTCCAATAAACCGTCATTTTCACTTATGCTCTTGAGTGTATTTTCTCGAATGACGTCACGCGATTTCTATATTTACAAGACCGTAGAGTGATCCTGAGTATGGATGGTGGTATTAATCATACTCAATGTTTTTTCGTCATTTTTTTTTATCCTACCTTATCTGTCAAGTGATAATGATACCCGGGCACGCTTTCTTTTGGCACGCCTTTAAACTTATGGATCACAATAGATCGCGAACCGCGGATTGGATACATGCCTCGACTCCGCCGCCAGTCCAGAAGACATGAAGAAGCCGGTCGGCGCCTGGCCTTGCCATGGGGACGGAGGCAACCAGGTTTGTCAGAGGCTGTCTATGTCACCTCACTTTTCCTTTCATGTAGTTGGTGTCGGTGATTCATTCAGTAGCGGTAAGTTGGTGGGTAGAATAGCTAGTGCAACTGACTGCGAAGTCTTTAATGTCACGCGATTTCCCTCCACCTCTTTTAAATGTCCTGGATGAAATTGTTAGAGCACGTTTACAAAAGGATGTCTCGCATTGGACCAAGTGCTGTGCATTGTAACGAATCCTTAGCAATATTAAGTACAAACGCGGTAAGTTGTGATAGCCTTTAATATAGATTCATTTACCAATTTAGCGTATTTTTCAATAAACACACTAATCAGGACTTACCCTAGACTAGATTGACGCACCAAGTTCTAACAAGTATGCTTAAATAATGCTTTCATAACATTACTTATTTTAGAATATAATTAATTCATCATTTTATCCACCATTTAAATAAGGCACGACGGCATGTTAAATGGCTTTGATTATTTCAGAGGTAAATTAATGTTCTAGATAAGCAATAGTAGAAAGAGCTTATCTTTTAATGGGATCCTTAAGGGTTAACAAATGGAGAAAATAAATCCGAACTGGTAATTGTATAAGTTCAAGTTATTTAAACCAATATTACTCCTACAACTTGGGTACTGCCGCTAGGTTTATTAGTTATTAAGTGACGTTTACAATCTAACTTATTCATGTTAAACATATTCAATACTTCATTCATTGTATTTACCATAGTTGAATATGTTTAGATTGTTTAGTATATTCTTCATCTGTATTTATTTGTGACTTGTGTTTGTTTGACTTTAGTAGCTAGTGTAAGATCTACTTTTAACTGAGGGATGGGTCTTCCTGTTTTGTATATATTTATGGTTTAACCTGATTCCTTTTTCCCATTAAAATTAGAATATATTTTTTGTTTGACTTTGCTTTTATCATCAATTTTGTTTTAGCCGTTAGACACATTTAACTGACCATTTTTAAACCTTATTAACGTAATAGAGTTTACAAATGTTCAGTCAATTTGTATCTAATAGGGCATCTGTTATAACATAATGCATAATGTTTACAGTACTGGATGTACTCGAAAACGGGTGAGATTCGCCGTGACGAGACGTGCCTGGACTATTCGGGGCACGACGTGGTGTTGTACCCATGCCACGGAGCCAAAGGCAACCAGCTGTGGCTCTATGATGAAAAAGTAAGTATAACATACTAGCTATTACCCGCGACTTCGTCGTACGATGTTTTTTTAAAGCTTATTAAGTGTCCTACTGCTGGGTAGGTTTAAGTAGGTATTACTTAAGTGCAATATCTGTCCAGTTGTTGAGAAACCGTCCCGGCATCCATCCCTCCATCATCTCGCCATCACTCTTAGGCCGACCACTCTGGCGTTTAAAAATTAAATGAATGAAAATATTTATTTGTAACAAAATGGGTATACATAAATGACCTTAATGTCATCAAGAACTTTACGTTGTGGCACTCACCAGGCACAATTAATGTTAAATATAACGGCGGAATCTGTCAATTTTTAACTCATATTAAGATGACGTTGTCAGTGTGTTCGATGCAACAGGCCCTCAAAGCTTCGAGCAACACCGGCTTCCGACACATCGGAAGGGAGGATCGGGTGGGGGGTTTTTTGCGGGGGAAAGGTGAACACAGTCGCATTTCTCACACACTTACATACAAAATCCAATCTGTAATGACGACACAAATACATAGAAAATGACACACGGCAAAGACAAATCTTGCAAACCTCGATCTCTTTTTGTGTACGGACGAGTCACAAGTGTCACAACACGCACACTAACACATTTTTGTCGAAGTATTTTATTGTATTCTGACAGATTCGGATTTGTCGCTCGACCGATCCGCAATTTGTACTGGGCGAGCAAAATCGATAAATCCAACAATTACATGAGACTAAAATATAATAATTGTGTTTAAATGTAATTAAACGTATGATATGTAAAAAAATATTACATGTGAAATGTAACACCTTCTTTTTGTAAATTTGATGTCTCCGACCTCTTTTTACGACAAAAAACCGAGCAATTAGGCATTTTTTCTGCTGCTGTGTTCACGCGCGCGCCTGGACTCGGTCTAGTGAAAAATCCGAGCGCAACTAGTTTTATTATCCGCGCTAGATCAGTTGATCTTGTACCTAGGCAGAGGGGAAATAGTGCGAATGCCGCCTCCCTTCCGTGTTGCTCGAAGCCTCAACTGACCAATTTTGATATTCAATCCAATACATTTTAATGTTTTGATTAGTGATATACTTACTATTTCCTTTGTTTTCTTGCAGTCGAAGTTACTGAAGCACGGTTCCAGTGAAAAATGCATGGCGATATCGGAAAACAAGTCCAAAATCACCATGGAGTCCTGCAACGAAGATGAAATCCGGCAACTGTGGACCCTCGAAAACTTCCGCCCCGACAGACTGGGCCCAGACCTTATGTTTATTTAAACCGATAGAGTGGGTTCAGAACTATTGTTCATTTGAACAACGAATGGACCCACTGCTCCTATTGCTATAAATATGGACATTTTGAAATTGGACACAAATATGTGTCTTAGTGTTGATAATGAAATTATTATTAATGATTCACTTGTTGTTGAAAGCAATGTGTGCATATCTGTGTTTAAATTTAAAAGTGATTTTAATGACGGACTTGTTAAATAAAATAGTGAACCGGTGAAGTCATATTGTGATGGCACTAATGAAATGTGATTAGAAGTTTTGGGAAATAGTGATGGAACAATATTTCATTCCGTTGTTACTGAAGCCGTGTTGATGTTGTAATATGAATAAAATGCATTTTCACTAAAATAATAACCTATAATTAAAATGAGGTTGTGAACATTTTAGTGAAAAGGTATTAGAAAATGTAATAAATGTATGTCCATAGATTCATGATTTAATCCCTTTCGATTAAACGGGTGATGTAAGTCGATGTACCTATTTCTAAAGTTTAAATAATTATGCAGTTTTTGGCCTAAATTATAGGTTCCTTGAGGGCGATTCGAATCGTATCTGTCAGTTGTCATAGTGACATTTCTGATGGAAGAAATGACACTGTTGACAGCTGACAGACCATACCCATAACCGTTTCGTAACAAGATTATGAAGTTCGAATCGCCCTCCTTGATTTATGTGCCAGTGAATTTTCAATAAATCTGTATGATTGTTTGATATTTAACTCCCATTTTTATTCCAATGGAAAACTAGTAATCTCATTGGTGTATTTATTTAATTTAGTAGGTTTTTAATTGAATTGGATTTTATATTGGCATTAATAATTATAGTATTGTTATTTTTTGTTTTTCTATTTCGTTATGTTATGAATACATATTTTATGAAATTATTTAGCTAAAGAGAGTAAAAATTTAAAATGTTTGTACATATCTTGAAAATCTTGAAATACATATGATTTTTATGAATAGTTACATAAATAAAAGCTTCATAAGTATTGCTAACGTAGCAATAGTAACAGATATTTGTATATTTCGATTTGTGATTTTTATTAAAAGCATAAAATAGTACCTAGATATCAATTGACTACAAAACTAGACTTTGATAGGGTAACGATAAAAAAGTTTGAATATTATTGTTCACTTTTATTTAGAATAGGTATAGATTTTGTTTATTAAGTTATTTTTAGATCGAATTTATTTTCATGTACAGTCGCCATCAGATATAACGGAGCGGCTAAGGTGCTCACAAATATCTAAACACACTTCTCTTGTCAAGGCGCATTCAAAAATAACTGAAGACGCATCAGATATTTTGAGTACCTCGGCTGCTCCGATATATCTGATAGCGACTGTCGTTGTGTTGACTACGGAGAAATCGTAACTAAAATTGACTGAAATTACGTAGAATAGTTCAACTTTTTCTAGATGCTCTTCGTCTAAAATACTTAAAATAAATAGTTCAAATGTAAGGTAACATTAGTGACAACCGTTCACAATACATATCTAAAGCATATCTGTATTTTATTATATCAATTCAACAATTACTTACTTTTACCAATTGAAGAAAAAAAACCAATAAGGAATTTCATTCCTATCAACTTGTTGGTTTTAATAAAACATCTAAAATTGAGTTCTTGTACAAAATAGCCTAAAAATAATTTACCGACTTTAATTGTTATTCCATTATTTTCCATTGTTATAAGATACTTTAACATTCCTACAACCATGTGATTCAATTGAATAGTTATTAGAGCGTACAAATTCAACTGCCTGTAAATGTAAATGTGTGGAAACGGTTACAGCTGCGAAATGGACTTGATCTAAACTAAATACAATACCTTTCATTCTTTTAAATACTTGCAATAGTTTCCTGTTTTATGAAGTTGATAGTTTTGAAAAAAAAGTTAAAACACGTAGTTATTACAATAAAAAAAAAAACATGTTACCGTACACAGTACAAAAATGATTTTAGATATGGTTATGTAAAAATTTAACTCTTTTTTATAATTTTACTAGACCAAATTGAAGTATTTGGTCAAACAAAGATATTGCAAGTTGCACTACTGGTTATATACCTACAGTCAAGTCAGTAGGGTAGAGTGGGGTACCTACAGTGGATCACGGGGGTCACAGTGAATAAGTATATACCTATTTTAAAACTTTGCTTGTACCTACACAGATAAAGGCTCTCTATGAGACATTTATCACATGCATAAAAAAGTCTACAATCAAAATATTACGATCGGTGTAAACTAGGGTGGTTCACGTTTGTATGGGAAAAATTCAAACTTTAGCTAGAAGAAGCGGCACCCCCTCATTTTGTTACAATTATTATGTTGACAAAATACGCCAAGTATTGTAATCTTATCTCAACTACAAGGGGGTGCTCAAACACTTTGAAAGGCCATAGTCGGTTTTCCATAGTAAGTTGGCCCTTAAGTCAATTTGATTCAGGTTTTTTTTGTGAGTACCTCTTATGGTGAAGGATATTTTTGCTGAGTATCAACATCCTACTAGTGACAGTTTTTGACTTATGATTTTATTATTTTTTTTCTTTAATGTATTGTTTTTCGGGATGTATTCAAGCGATTTGCTTCAATTTTTGATTTTTGAGTATCGATGCATACCTAAATAAAGAAAACTATTTAAAAAATTGAAGCAAATCGCTTGAATACATCCCGAAAAACAATACATTAAAGAAAAAAAATTAATAAAATCATAAGTCAAAAACTGTCACTAGTAGGATGTTGATACTCAGCAAAAATATCCTTCACCATAAGAGGTACTCACAAAAAAAAACCGAATCAAATTGACTTAAGGGCCAACTTACTATGGAAAACCGACTATGGCCTTTTTCAAAGTTGTATGAAATCCAAAAAAATCAAGTTATTATTTTTAATTTTTTTATATAAGTAGTAGTTTTCAAATTATTTGAAAGTGTGATTTAAAAGTTAATATGTAAAAAAACATTTTTATTTATATTTTTAATGATTTTTCAAGATTAGTTCAAAAAATCTTACTTTTGAAAAATTATAAAAAATAGAAATAAAAATGTTTTTCTACTTCATAACATATAAATCACATGTGCAAATACAGTGAAAACAGATACTTAAATAAAATTCTGAATAATAAATACTTTTTTTTTTGGGTTTCATACTAACATACAAAATTTCAAAGTGGTTGAGCACCCCCTTGTAGTTGAGATAAAATTATGAAACTTGGTGTATTTTATCAGCATAATAAGTGTAACCACATAAGAGGGTGCCCCGTAGAAAATAAAAAAAAATTTTTTTGAACCATCCTAGTGTAAACCTTAGAGGATGTAACCATACGGAGTAGCCATTAACAGGTGTTCCCCTGTGTCGAAAATAGGCGGCTAATGGTCATACACAATGTATGGACTGACGTTTATCTGACACGGCTATTTTTACGTTACGTATACCTATACATTTGACGTGCCCCTCCCCCGCAAAAATCGGCAGACTGTTTTGTACCGAAAATTACAGACATGGCGTCTCCGTTTGGTTATATCACTTATAGCAGCCTCTAAGGTGTAAACGTAAACACTTACAAAATAATTTGTAACTACGAAATTCTCCTAATAACCTACCTTGTTTAGATCATTTACATTTCGTGCAGCGCCGAGCTATGTAAATGCGCAGTGACAGTCGTGATTAATGTCATTAATTTAGGTGACAATTAGAAGACATCGGCCCAGTCAGCGTTCGCCAAAGTCATTAAGGATTGACAGCAGCGCTGTCAGCTCAATTTTAACGTAAATGAGAGTAATTAGGGACTATAATTTAATATTTTTTTGGTTTTATTTTATCGAGCTTGTAAAAGCTTTTTCGGATTTTGTAATACTGTACGGTTTTTAGTTTTTAAACGACATTCGTCTAAGGGTGTCCGCTAGCTGGTTAGTTAACGAAAAATACTTAGTGTTAGACCAAGAAAAGTCTGCAGCGATTTTGGTAGCCCACGCAGTGCAAGTGTTATTCATACGTCATAATTTCATAGATGTTTGACGTTTAGAATAACAACACTTGCACTGCGTGGGCTATCAAAATCGCTGCAGACTTTTCTTGGTCTAACTCTAGTAGGTACCTATAAGCAACGCTAACTGGCGCGCTCACGCTCAGGCGCCCGCCTTAAATAGTTAAATACAATAGTTATCAAAATAGTATGAACGCAAAATGGTGTCAGCACTCTCAGTGGACTAGAAAAAGAAATATTTATAACCTTTTTTTAACGTTTATTGCGAATTTGTGGATAGGGTGTCGTTTAAAAACTCATTTTAGTCATTAAACCCTAGAAAATAAAATTATGAGTTAGGTACCTTTGACTTAATACCGAATAAATAAATATTTTTTTGAGTGATCGATTAGTTGAAATATGTTGTTTTAAAATGTTGTGTAATTAAAAATAGACTTTTATATAACTGCCAGTAGGTCTTCCTATTATTCATATCAACATTATGATATCATATCAAAAAAAGTTTTAAATTTTTGTGGTTTTCATATATTATTATACTTAAGCATTTTTTTTAGTGCTCACCAGAATTCCAAACCGATATTATTTAAAAGTTGCAAAATTTTGGAAGACGTTTTGCACAATATATTCTCATGAAAACAGTATTTTTCGATCCTTCAAGTAGATATTGTAAATAAATAGTAACCATTTAATTTTGTATATTTGACATTCCGGGTAAGATTTATAAGACTCATCCACAACTTGAATTTGGCTCTATGACTTACTGAATTGTATTAGGTACGCTGTAACATAATATAAATGTTTCAATTTCAGCCAGACATTATGAAATTACTCATGAATCACTCGTTATATTTATTACGTTTGAATGATACGCATCGATTATTTTGTGTACCTACTCCGCAGATCTAAAGAATTAAAATTTTGAACTGAAGGAAAAATTAAAAAATTCACCGATTCAGATGAGATTTCGGTTGCTCCGTGGTAGAATATTGGCCCCAGAGCCGCGATTTCGAATCTTGCCCGAGGCGATGAGTTTATTTTTTTTTTCTTTTGGATGGACTGCGTACTATCTTTATACATATATTTATTTACCTAAACAATTTATTTATAACGTCACTCAATCTATAGTAAAATGAGATTATAATTCGTGATATTAGGACCGAAACATACGGACCGCAGTTTTGTACTGTAAGTACGTACACATGTTGCAATTGTTATGCGATTCGTATATCTCGGCCCTAATATTGTTGTACATAATTATATGGTTCCAACTTCGTATATTTAGTAACTATAAAATTAAATATAATTTCCTAAAAGTTGGAAACCTTTAGGTGTTAGTTCTTATTAGGGAGTTATTAAACGTGCCTTATATACTTTACTTAGTTAATTAATATAATTGAATGTTGAAATTTCTGTATATAACGCGATGTCTCCAATGATGTATTATACATAGTATCATAGCGTAATTATGTTAGATGGCGATAATATAGTGTTTGTAAAATAAAACATTATGTTGGATTTGTACAAATTTGTGGTTTTTATTTTACTTCATTGAACTGCCTTACACTTACCGACAGTCCTATTCGAACGTGTACCTTACATCAAACTGATATTTTAATCATATTGGAATCATACCAGTTAGCTGTCATTCGCGCGGCCGTCTCGCTCGGAATAATAGTCACATGTACAGATAAGACAGAGCCACAGCGAAATGAACGCTCGAGTGACAGCTAACTCATATGATTCCAATATGATTCAAATATATATTGGTTTGATATCAAATGCACGTTTGAATTGTCCTGTGAGGATTTAATACGATCAGGGTCACCTGGAAGCCCGTAAGAGTTGAACACCAATAAAAAAAATAGTTTTGACAAGTTAGCCCATTTATTTAGCACTATAGCGAAAATTTTCTAAGATCATATCTTAGAGCTTATCAAATTAAGTCCAATCATACCTAGTTTAACACTGGTCACATTGAAAAAAAGCAATAATTTTATTCAAGAAATAATTTCTACGGAGAAAGATAAGACAATAAAGCATACTGCACACTAGAAAGCTGGCGATCAATAAAGCTCGCTATTAAAGCTGCAGTGAAAGCGCGGCTCGTATATCATGAGTAAGAACCACCACTAAAAGACGCTTTTAGTTGTTTTAACATTACATTATACAATCTAGAGCTATGGAAACGGGTTGTCTCGTATGGCGCTGTCTATGAAAACTCACCGGTTTTCATTGGTCATAAGTGTATCTTAACCTCGCTTTTCTGTTTAGTGCTTCGCCTGAAGAAATTCTTAGAGCAAAGGCGGTGATCGTGTCAACTGCCTGTGAAGAGTGTTCTTCTTCTTCGTGGTCGTGACCTCATGTCTGAGGGACGTGACTCCTATGGGTTATTCTTCCGATCTCAGGATCGAGAGGCCTGGAGAGCAGTGGTATGCTCTCCAGGCCTCTCGATCTTCGGCCATCTGCATCGTTGCCTGGAGCGAAATCTGGGTAATATTTTGGATCACATCTGACCATCTACTGGGTGCACGCCCTCTACTCCTTCGTCCGTCGACACTCCCGGTAATAATGCGCCTTTCTAGCAGAGTGTAACTGTGGCGAATAAGTGTCAGTAATAAGTATAATGTAAGTAAGTATAATGTAGGTATATTAATACCTACCTACGTATTAATAACGTGGAAAAACCACGAGCCATAGTGACTTTAGACAACAAGTGCAATACCTATCACTAACTGCCCGATTCGAACTTTAAAATACGTCAATTAATAGATCTAGAAACGATATGGATTAGATGTGTCAGCGTCAAAAGTAACGTTTTTGTTTGAAGAAACGTCACATTTGGCACTGACATATCTAATCCATATCCTTTCTAGATCTATTAACTGACGTATCTTAAGGTGGTTCGATTTTCATACAAAATTCAATCCGTGTTCATTAAGTAACTACACACTATTAGTACATAAATATTTCCGCATTTATCTACTTTCGAATATTCGTTTGCGCGAAATGAATAGGAAAACAATGTTTCATACAGAAATCATGCAAAAATCATAGTTAACTTTTCATCAATTTTACGTATGTGTGTGTCACAAATGTCGTGTACAGATACATTTGCGACGTTGCCATACCATTTCCGACGTTGCCGGGCTGACCACGGCGCGAATTTGGAGTGCCGTCATGTTTAGTGCAATTTTGTTGACAGGTACTTAATTGACCGAAGCGAGAATAAGTACCCGAACATCGTCAGCTTAGCTAAGAACTATCATGGTGTGTTTTGTAAACAGTCGCTTTTTTGCTTATAAACGGAAGGTTCCCGGTTCGATCCCCAGCTGGGACATAACTTTTTGTCTTTTTTTACACCTAAATTTCGTATTGTTTTTTTTATTTATTATGGGGATTAAGTATGGGCTAAGCGTATTCGTTTATTTTTTACAAAGATAATTAGAAATTATACTCTACCTAATCTCTTGGATTTATACAATCAGGACATCCTCACTGCAATCAAAAAGAAATGTATAAAATTTCCTGTAGTTGAAAATAATGGAATTTTGTCTATGAATGAAAAACACAATTATTACTAGTTACTACCCGGTAAGTAAATTATAACTTTATTAGAATCCATAATATATTGTTGCATCATCTTTCTTCCTATTACCTATATTAGACATTTTTTTGACGTAGCGGAAACTAAAACTTCTATACAAATATTTGGAACATAGTTTTTATATTAGCATCAGGATTCAAGAAGAATATGCTAGTGATTCTGAGTTGGAAGAACCCAAAAAGATCATAATCTATGAAAATCAGGTATTGAATATATTTTTTGAAAACGTTGATAAAGAAAGTAATTTATTGATAATACCAAATAATACTGAATATCTAGGGGAAGCGCTGGTGGCCTAACGGAAAGCGCGTGTGACTTGCAATCCGGAGGTCGCGGGTTCTAACCCCGGCTCGTACCAATGATTTTTCGGAACTTTTGTACGAAATATCATTTGATACCTATTTACCGGAACCTATTTATATACCGATACCTATTTTTCGGTGAAAGAAAACAATGTGAGGAAACCGGACTAATCCCAATAAGTTTACTCTCTGGGTTGGAAGGTCAGGGCAGTCGCTTTCGTAAAATTCGCCCATGCCAATTCTGGGATTAGTTGCCAAGCATACCCCACGCGAGGAAGATGAGATTGAATATCTGGGAGACCGACCAAAGCTTAGAAAACATATAAAAACTCAAAAATGCGCGTTTTCTCACAGATCAGACCTAGCTAAGAGATCCAACCCCTTATAGCAAATTTCATTGAAATCGTTAGAGCCGTTTCTGATATCATCCAAATATATAAATAAATATATATATATATATATATATATATATATAATAATTGCTCGTTTAAAGGTAAGATAAGACAAAAATAAATAAAAAGAAATTACCTACTCGCATCAGTCTTGAACCCCAATCCTCTTGCACGTATTTCCACGAACATACCGCAACGCCATTGCAGCATTCTTACGTTGTGCGAAATTGTCTACTACAAGGATCAAGGAAACACTGTTTGCATGTGTGAGTAATAGTAGGAAAAAGCGTGACAGCAACACTCCGTCGAATTAAAAAGGTGGTTTTTGCACAATGAAGTATTCAATGTTTATTTTAATAGTTCAATATTTATTTAAAGAGTGCGCGAAACATACTTTTAAGTATACAAATACCATGACCATTTCACAAAAAAATAAAACCTGAAATTTTGCAAAAGTGGTGCCATCTAGCGAGAGTTAAGTTTTGAGTAACCTAGGCGAACCACCTTAATGTTCTAATCGGGCCGTAAATGGTTAAGTTTACCGGTATTTTGACCCTTATTTACTTCACTATTTACTTATTTACTTTCCAAAAAATATTTTGGATGAGACACCCAGGACCGGGATACGTATTAGCGGACACGAAGAGAGGCCTATGCTCAGCTGTGGGCGACTGAAGGCTAAAATTATGATTATGATAAGTATATTCACTTTTATACAACAACTACTACTCCCCTACAACAAGCACAACAACAGCAACAACTACAACAACAACAACTACTTCCCTATAAAAAACATTCGCAATACAATCAATCTTACCCCTCAAGCGAAGTTTTAAATCGATTGCCGGCCTTCCTGTTCAAACAAATGTCTGTACAAAGTAACTTTTTGCGTCCGCAGCTTTGGCTCACTATCTACTATTTTTCTCCCGCCGGTAACCGGCAGGATTAGGAACTAGTTGGAGGCTGATTCTGTTTTTAGATTAACACGAACCCGCCGTCAAAAAACGCCCCTATACAAGTATACAATCAAATTACGTTCTCATAACGACATGCTTAAATTACATTAATGCGTTACAGTTAGGGCCGGTACAGACAGACTGCAACCCGACTGCAATTTGTATGGGAACTGCACGCCGACGTTGCAGTTAGCGTGCAGTCGGCGTGCAGTTTAAATAAAAATTGCAGTCGGGTTGCAGTCCGTCTGTATCGGCCCTTACACACTGCCGAAGACCGCAACAATTGGAAAGGCGTTAGTCCACAAAATATTTCTCGAAGGCCACGCCCACTAATGCTGATTTGTGCTTTGAGTCAAGGTCGTCAAAATAAGATGAAGCGCATATCAAATTGTTAAAGTAAAATAAGCCCCTAGGGTCTTTTTGACGGCCATTGATCTGGTTGCATATTGAAAGCTGTACGTTAAAAGGACGATGTTACTTTGATGTGACGATGATGAATGAAATGTAGAGTTTTAAGGAAGGGTCATCACGATCCTTAGGTTGTTATTACCCCAACGTGTACATTTTGAGGCGTATTTCGTGTACAACAAAGAAAATATTTGTCACAAACATTGTGGGATATATGAACTAGACTTATATCAAACGGTTTATTGACCGTTGAATTAACTTTTGTATTATTTTCGAGCTCTTTTTAGGGTTCCGTACCCAAAGGGTAAAAACGGGACCCTATTACTAAGACTCCGCTGTCCGTCTATCTCATGAACCGTGATAGCTAGACAGTTGAAATTTACACAGATGATGTCTGTTGCCGCTATAACAACAAATACTAATAATACTACTTCGTCAACCTACCCAACACCGTTAAAAGTAATTATTTTGAGTTGAATACGAGTATACTGCAACATGTTTATTATTATCACACTCCGTTTAAACTAACCGCAAACTCGTCTAAATCAAAAACGACCATAATAACGATATGACAAAACTTGTTTGAAACCGTCCAACTTTATCATCAACTGACACAGCTGGTTTCAAATAACATCCTTTTAGTCAAATGAAAATAACTCTCCGAGGTGTATTTTTCGCGAAACAATAAGTTTACGATTTCATAAAAGGTTTGTTTTATGAAACCCATTTGGTTTATTAAAAATGGTGATTATTTTTAACGTGTGTTTTCGTAATTTGATAATTACGCTTGGCTTGTCATCGTGGAAAGTAATATAGGGTTACGATTAAAACAAATTACCCTCTGCTTTTAAGTACAATTTATGATTGTGTTTTTACAAAAATAATCTGACGCATTCGCACTGATAAACAGACATCGTAGATTTTATAGCATTATTGGTGCAGCGGAGTGGTCTTAACGGAATTGGTATAGATAATTCCAACTGAAACGGTAAATTAAGGTTAATATTAACGTAATTAACGCTAATTAATCATTAGGGTTGAAATCGTTTACACCAATTCCGTTAACAACACTCCGCTGCACCGAAAATGCTATAAAATTTACGATGTCTGCTGATAAATCACATTTAATTTGAATTTCTTGAATTAAAAACTAAATGCAGGAATAAACGGTTTAGTTAGTAATTTAACACGGTACCTATTTATTTCAGTCCCTATTACCTACGCGTGACATGATTCAGAGAGAATATATGTTTTTTTTAAGCAATGAAAGTTCTCAGTGGGTTTAATCATTTGATATCGATTTATTTCTTCAAGCAGAGGCTTTAAGGAGGTATCTTTAAGGTCCAGATTCTAGAATATCAAGCGACTAACAACTTCCGTCCCCGACTACAACTGAAGCGCGCTAAGTTGAAAACTTTTCAATCGTCTGCCGCTGATTCCTCGCAATCATGGAACTGTGAGGCGAATGAAAAACGCGAGTTTATAATGAAAGCTGGAAAGATATTTTATTCAAAATTCTTTTATCAAATAAGGAGATAAACTCCTCGCATATAATCAGATACATAGTTATCATTCTTGTGAATCATTCTTGTGGACATGAGTGAGTGCAAGTTATCCGAGGACGATGTCGTGGACAGGGCGAGATGGAGAAGGTTAAGCAGGAAAGCTGACCCCGCCACCATGTGGGATACATAGCTAGGAGGAGAGAGACAGTAAGTATGAGTGTATTGCAGAGCCTGCAATGAGGTTTGAGTTAAATCAATAAATATCTGTTGATATTTCCATTTTCACTCATTATTGAAAAATTTGGAAAAACCTCTAGACATACAGGAATAATTATTAAACGTCCTTGTGTTCCTACTTCCTAGCTAAGCTAAGGTACTCCGTAACTGTAAATGCATTGGTTAATTTTAGGAACACAAAGTTCACCTCCGGCAAAATTCTATATCAAATTCAGTACACAACAAACTGGCCACATCGAACGTACACTGATATAAGAATAATATCTGAATTATGTTATTAAGTTATATATGTACATGTACAGATAAGTACGAGTGAAATGCACTATAACTGAATTACATCAGTTAGATGCCATTCTGATGTCACTGATGAGCGTTTCTTTTATTTTTTGCCATTTTTATATATTGTGACCTTTTTTGCCATTTTTGTGTTATTTCTAGTCAGGATCGCGAGCCCTTTTCATCCTTATAGGAGAAAAAGTGTCCTAAAATTTCCATTATTATTCAGAGCCCACTGTGGCCCACTGCTGGGCAAAGGCCTCCCCGCTCCTCCTCCACTCGTCTCTATTTAGTGCAATATCTGGCCAGCCTCTCTAGAAGGAGTCCAAGTTATCCCGCCATCGCCGACGAGGCCTGCCGGCTCCCCGGTTAGACTCGTGGGGCTCCCACTCTGTGGTTAACTTGGCCCACAAGTCGTTCGGCATTCGGCAGACATGGCCAGCCCAGTCCCATTTTAACTTCGCTGCTTTCCGAGCTACGTCCATTATTCGAGTCTTAGAGCGCAGCGTAGTGTTTCGGACTCGATCTCTTAATTTTACACCTAATATGCTGCGCTCCATAGCTCTCTGGCAAACCCCGAGTTTGGACTTCTGAGCTTCCGTCAATGACCAGGTCTGAGCACCGTAGGTGAGAACTGGAAGTACGCACATGTCCATGAGCCTACGCTTCAGTGATAGAGGTAGGTCTCCCTTCATTAGGTGTTTCATTGACCAATAGCTCTTCCAGGCGTTTTCGGTGCGTCTTTGGACTTCTTTCTCTTGTCGCGCCTGGAAAGAGACTATTTGGCCAAGATAAAGATATTCTTGGACATATGCGATGTGTTCTCCGTTTATATCAATCCTACGTTTTGTGCTGTTAGTCATGACCTTGGTCTTTGACATATCATTTCCATACATTTTTAAAACTTTCCTTTTTGTTACCGCCTTACAAAATATATGGGGAAATGGTAACACAATAGGAAAAAACTCTGGGACATTTTTTTATAGTATTAGGATTGAAAGAGCTCGTGGTTCTGAGTAGAAATAAAGCAAAAGTGGTAAAAAAGGTCACAATATATAAAACTGGCAGAAAATAAAAGAATCGCTCTGAGATCAGTGTACATTCGAATTAACCAGAAAGTCTACAGGACTACTTACAGCTAAGTACACTAGAATCTCTACATAAGTTTATACCTCTATAGTTCTTGTAGAACGATGCAATCGAAGCATAGAAGCGAAACAGACTCATTCTGCCGTAAGATTAAATTTTAAAAATTCTTGGCCCAGCATTCTTACAGCGAATTTTGCCGGACCGTGCACGGCACGGGAAATCCGGTTTTGCCCCGACTTCAATTACATTACTTGACAAATTGACATCACTAAGGTGACTTGTGAATTTTCTGGATCGGTTTTGATTGGATCGGAGGGGAAATTGAGAAGCGATTGAGTTACGGTCTCGCTCTCGTTTACTAATGGGTTTGATATATTATTATTATAGTGGTAGTTTACTTTGTTTATGTTTGAAATATATACTATTGCTACTAAATTACTAAAAACATGTTGCTTAAAATAAATATAGTACAGTCAGCATCAAAAAGAGAATGACGTCCAAAGTGGCCAAATATATCGTAATAAGCATGTGCTATATTCGGCCACTTTGGCCGAATATAGCGGATAGCCGTCACTATCTATTTGATACTAACTGTACCTTCTTACGCAATTCGATATCCGTCTTATTAAATATGTATTTATAATAAAATAATAGTGTATTAGTGTAGGGGCACCGCTTAGTAGCTGATGTGGAGAGACTCTCAAATAAGTAATTAATTTTGGCAGATCAAGGTACCTTGTCCCCAAAACTGGCCGCCATATCACTATTCATTGAAAAGTCGAGGATTTTTTCCCAAAGTTTTTCCGCAATTGAGTTGAATTTAAATTGATGATTGATTTTAGTTTAATGAATTTACATGATCTTGGAATTATTGAAATATTTCAATAAGCAACTATTTTTGACACTAACAAGGTATATCCTTGATAATTACGACGAGTTACCATAATCGATAGATTGTTAAAAAGGTAAACAAATATTATTGATCTAAACCATAGAGAAATATAGTAATAGAGTGCACACTCCATACATCAGTTTTGGTACCAAAACGACGATTATTTTCGTAGTCGACATCTAGTATCGAGTAGCGGAATTATCAGTACCGCTGTAGTATCAGTAGTTAGCACTCTATATACTTATTTCTCTATGTCTAAACTAAAACTCTGTGTAGTTAGTACATTTCTTAACAATTACCAAAAATCTATTAGGTAACAAAACAGTAATCTAGCCCTGATCTGAATGCATAAACAGTAAACTTGTCTCCCGTCATTTCGGTTCGATTCTCAAACTTTCAGGTTTACGAGTTATTTGGTGGCGTTCCAATAGTCATTGAATACAGAAAACTTTTTCATTTACGCTCCCGAACGCTGACTGAATAATATATAGACGTTGGAGCCTTTGAAATCCTTTTATACTGAGTCTGGGGTTTAAAAAGCTTTCCTTAGGAATTAATGACGACTCACTGTGGGTTTTGCGATTAAAAGAAGTCATATGTCAATTGCGCAGTTAGTTTGCTTTGGTTTTTTAACTAAACTAAAAAAATATAAAATTGCTTTTTTATTTAATTTGACAGTCACTTGCGCGTTGCCGGGTTAGCCAACTAACTAGGAGTTAATCAAGGTAGGGTCAAGAGAGATGAATGAATAGTACTTTGAAAAGGAGAGATAACGTATGCATGTCTCTACGGCGGCGGCGGATACGTAACCACTTGAGCTGGTCACGAAATGATGAAATATGGTCAAACTTGCGGACACCAAAAATATACTTACATTACTATATTTATGTTCTATCTAATGTACCTGTTTCTTCTCTTCCGTACAATAAAGTGTTACTTACTTAACCGTACAGACTGTACTGTTCAACCCTGTATAACCAAATTTTAATAGTTGTCAAAAATATCATTTTATTATAACGCTTAAGTACGACAATAAAAAAGGCATAGGTATTGCATCACAACATAATAAACACAACACAAGCGTGAATCGGACTGAAAAAATAGTTATTTGTTTTACAAGGGGGCAAAGTTGTTGTTTAACCGCTCGTGCTAATATTGATACCCGAGCAAGCGAAAGATTCCAAAATTGAACCACGAGCGCAGCGAGCGGTTCGAAAAATGGAATCTAGAGCGTTGCGAGGGTTTCAAAGCACGAGGGTTAAACAAAATTTGCCCCCGAGTGAAACACAAAATTTTTCACCACACCAACCCGAAGCAAATATTAAATGTAAAATATCAAACAAAATCAAACCAAATCAAATTCAAATGAATGTTATTAAATATTTATCATCCCAAATCATCATTTAAAAGTCAATTCTACCAGCAAACATAAGAAAACAACTCAAAATTTGCATTTGATTACTTTGCCTCACATGTGAATTACTGATAGCAAAGTGCAACTTTGCTATCCGTTTTTGAAGTACAAAGTAAGCCTTTCCGAGCTGGTGTGGTGAAAAATACATTGTACAGGCCGCCTTTTGTACTATAAGGTTTTACTTTTGTGCAATAAAGGTTAAATAAATGGATAAATATATAAAAAGATGTGTGATGCTCTGATTCCATGGGGCGCGACCGACTCCCACTTAAGATGAGATAAGATAAACATTTATTCAGGACGTTAAAACAAAAACAACTTAACACTAACACCTAAGTTAACTTATATTACATGGAAAGAACACTTTAACCTTTTGACCGCTAAAGACGTCAACTGACACGCGCATCTACAGCCCAATATCAACCTTCGTTCATTCCAGCAAGGTTCAGGATGACGTGGCGCGCACGATACGCGCGGCGTTCAAAAGGTTAAAACGTCACTGAAAAGTGAAAAGGCCTCCAGGCTCAAGCTTTGACACAGCTTGGTGTCAAAGTATCTTTTGGATACCTATCTCGACGCTGGTCTTCCGTGGAAACCCCTCCAGTTGGCCGGTTTTTGACGTGATAACGTCTTATAAATCGATGAACACCGGTAGCATGCACGAAAAAGTGTCACGTTGTGGACAGATCTCCATGGTAACGTAGTGGACAGATCTCCATGGTAACGTTACGGCCACGTTTTCTTATGACGTTATCGTGCAAAATTATCGTCCGTAAACCGACTTTACACACAACCATTTTTTTTTAAGAAACCCACTGTATTCCCTCGAGAAAACTTCAAGGAGTTCATTCCACAGATCGAAGTATTCGCGGAAGCAAAGAACAAAATCCAGGCCAATGCATAAACAAGGGGTTAATAACATTTTCCATCGATCGTCAACATGGCTCGGTTTAAAATTCACTCGGTTCCACGTAGGTCAAATAAAGGTACGCAGCTCATGTGTTATTCAGCAAGCGAATAAAATACCGCTTCCTATGGTAACTTCTTTAAAGGTTTTAGCACATTTATCAACTCAAGAATTGGCGGAACTAACAGCACTTATTAACTTGAGCTATGGTGGTGATACCTAGTACGGCTCAGAAATGCATCACAAACTTAAGTATTGTAGGTACTTAATCGATGATATCAACTGCATTGGCATTGCAACTGCTTAGTCACGTACTACAGGTTACAACTTGTGTGTAGACCTAAAGGATGTTTACTCTTACTTTTCTATGACATGACAGGTGATCACGTGATAGAAAACGATGTGCCGAAAGCTCCGGCCCGGACACGGTCTAACGGTGTTTTGCTGATGTACGTTGATGAATGGATGAAGTAGGTAAGTTACCCCGTATTGAAGTCAATCAGGATAAACGATGACTCACGCTAGACCGGGCCGTGCCCGGCCCGAGGCGTCCGACATGTCATTTTCTATGACGGCTCGGTGATCACGTAGTGCTTTCCATAGAAAATGAAGCTTCGGAAGCTCCGGCTGGTCTAACGTGAGTCATCCTTAAATCTAAAACTTAATGCAACTTCTACTTAAAATCAAATTCAAAACTTAGCTTTGTAAGTAAGGTATACAATGCGATAGAGACAGAAGGTAAGTGAGCGTCAACCTTAATAGTACTTCCCTACGTAAGTTCCGTCTTAGTGCCAGACAATTTAAAACAGGGCATTAAAAAGACGTATAGCTAGGATATACAAGGTAACTTAAGCATTAGTGAAAAAACATACATACATACATACATTATCACACCTATTTCCCGGAGGGGTAGGCAGAGACCACGGATTTCCACTTGCTACGATCCTGACATACCTCTTTCGCTTTCTTCACTTTCATAACATTCCTCATACACGCTCGCCGCTCGCCGGTTTAGGTTTATTAGTGAAAAAAGTGTAGTTAAATTAACAATAGGGAATATTACGCGAAACTGCGTAGGAGGCGCCACTACCACTATCCGTTACAATTTGCGGGTCTACCGCGAAACAAGAAAATAGAAATTTCGTTATCTAACCACTCCATCACTCTTGCTTATTCGAGCGATAAAGAGGCAGATAACTAAATGTCGATTTTCGCGTTTCCCGGTAGGCCCTTGTTAACAAATCGCCTTGATGTATGTCATATTTTATTGTCTGTGAAAACTTGCCAAAAAACAGTTATATAAGTTACTCTATGGTTTACTAGAGCAGCTAGTGCTGCACTCTGGCGGCAGAACATTGCAGTAATACCCCCTATTCGCCCTAGCTTCCTAATAAATATATTGTTTGCCTCCGCGCACCAGCACCAAGACGTCTCCACAGCGAGGGGAACACGTACTTACTGCCGTATTCGAACTTCAAGATATTCACAGGAAACGACACGTACTAGATCCATTCTAGATACGTTATAGTTTAGATATCAACTAGTTCTCTTTTGCAGCGCAATTCGGGCAACCAATGTCACTTTTACGTAAGATAGAGTAAGATATCTATTAGATGTGAATTGGATCTCTAATTCATATCCTGTGGAAATCGTTCAAGAGTATCTCCAGAATCGCGCAAATGTCAAATTTGACAGGTTAGATCTTGATTTAAACTTTCACGATTATTAAACATTATCAAACTACACAACGGGACTTCTCCAAAAACACGGGGACAACGCCGTCCTCGAAACGTCGGAGGTAAATCTTAAAACTTAAATACGCGATTAAGTCCCGTTGTGTAGTTTGATAAGGTTAGATCTTAAAGATATCGTTATCGAATCTTGGTGATGTCTAAAAGATATCTAATAGATGTCTATTTTAAAATCCGAATCGGGCCCTTAGACAACCCCGAGTACTCGTAGGTAGTTGTTCCTCTTTAGTGACGCCGCCTGATAGCATCTGATCCTGCACTGCACATATTACACTAGGTATTACCACAGAATAAGTAATAGTATTATCATACAGAACAGCCACGCACCGCCCCGCCCCGACTCGCATTACCTCGCCCCGCGACTGGCCACGACATGAATCTGGCGGACTTCTGGCGTCCTCTCAGTAAAGCGACTTACCCACACATACACAATGACGCGTATACAGACGTGCCGCGCACACATATAAACGCAAATGATTTTTGATGTATGGCGTGTCCGTCCTGTGGTATTACTACGACTGATTGAATTGATATGAATGAAAATATTTATTTTCAGGCAACTATAGGCCCATAGATATACCTTAGAACTAGCATGCACATATTATTATATCTTAAAACTAAAAACACACAATTATGGCTGCGACGCAGTTCGCAACCCCGCACTGTCAGGGAGCCGGCCGCGGAACCGACGGAACTTGACACTCTTCGGCCAAAACTCCTCTTTGGTGAAGGTCGCTAGATGTTCAGTATGCTTATATGCTGTAGGTACCTATTACCTACATACATACATAATACACACAGAGTGGAGCCCGTAAATATGATCGAAGATTGGTCTAATATCTAGTAAAATATCGGCATTGAAACATACAACGGTGATGCCTTACCGCGGCCGACGGTGTTGAAAGGTCAAAAGCACCTTCACCACGGTTGCAAAGATCACTTGGTATTGGTAGAAAGCTTGGCTCACTGTGTAACACGGGCTTTACACAAACAAAAGGTGGCATAAAGTGGACCGGTGTAAAAATATTCATTTCCCTTGAGACATTGCCCCCTGGGTCCGTATTAGGGATGTTATTGTCATTCCATACCAAGCATTTACCTCACTGATACCAGTATAACAGTAACCGTTCTATTCACGGATCTAACAATGACGCTTCACGATTGAAGTGTGCAATAATTTAATCAGAGTCGGCCTGACGTAATCCGGCTCTCTTAAGGATGAGCTCCGGCTCGGCCCGGCCCGGTCTAGCGAGAGTCATCTTACCCTGAGTAAAAACAAACAGAAAACGTGCCTTTATATTGCCTTGGTCACTTTTTGACATCTATATCAGTTTATGCAAATTCCGGAGCAATCCCTAGATGCCACTATAACAATGATTATATTAGATAAGTTTTTTTTTTTTTTTTTTTTTTCAAAAGGGGAAATCATTTATTTACATACAATATATCTTTAGATAAGATTAGTTTTATTGATTTCACAACATATGATTACAGTACAAATTACATTCATGTCAATTTATAAGAGTCTATATTATTTTCAGTTATCATATATTTATTTTGTTTGTTAAGGGGCCCACTGATTAACAGTCCGCCGGACAGTATCAGCCTGTCAGTTGTTCGGAACTGTCAAAATTTTGTTCTAACTGACAGGCCGATACCGTCCGGCGGACTGTTAATCAGTGGGCCCCGTAAGACCTAGAGAGGCCGGATTATCTCTAGTTCAAGGCGAACGTTCTGTAAGCGTTAGTCACACGACACGAAAAGGGTTCACTCCCCCCCCCCCCCCCTTCCCCCTGAATATCCTAGTGACGGACGGTTTTATCTTTTACGTGTGCTACTTCTGAACTAAGCATACATCTCGTATCTGCATTTGAACTCTTATTCAATTCCATACCTTAGTTCAATGAGAACAGGGTTTAATTTTGAATGACGTGTTTGCGGATACGATGGGTTGGTTTCTTAAGGGCTAGTAATTTTTCAAAATTCTGCGGTATCGGTGCGTATTGTGAATAGTGATGAGGGTATTTTGTTGCCTAGTACGTTTCTACTTTTGACTAGACTGTGCGTAGAATACAGGGGAGGTATTAAAATAAGTATATAGGTTAATTAAGTCGAGCGTCATTTTCTTACGTGATTCAAGATTGTACTCATTGCTAGATTTAGACAGAAAAGTCTGCAGAGATTTTGACAGCACACGCAGTGCAGTAATTTTAAACGTCAAACTTCTATGAAATTATGACGTAGAAATAACACTGGCACTGCGTGTGATGTCAAAATCTCTGCAGACTTTTCTTGGTCTAACTCTATGATCAACTTTTACTATAAAGCAGAGACGCTTTCAAGATAGATTTTTGTACCTCGACCCGCCTATTGCTATCTCTATTGCCCACGAGTAATTATTAAATTGCTATCTCGCCCATGATGCCGGTTGTCAATGTGACTGTACGAGTTTGACAACAATATATAATTATGCGCGTGCAACAGAGATAGCAACAGCCGGGCCAATGTACGAAAATCTATATCTTAAAAGCGTGTCTTATTTAGCAGTAACTCTGAAATCACAAAGAAACCCATATAACCATTCCAGTCGCAGAATCACAAAGTGGTAACTAAATGTCAGATGTGTCGTAACAGAGTCCACACAATGTGTCTAGAATTGTTTCGAAACAAAGTGTCGTCGCCGTGTCTACACTTTTCCGTAACAAGGTGTCGACACATTTGTGTGCACTTTGCGTGCGGTTTGCGACTAAATCTGACAGCAAATGTCAATATAAAATACCTCTTGAAAACCAAGGTTTGTCAAACTACTATTAGTGTCTCGTGTGCTCGTAATTCTAGTAAGTCATCATGGGCAATGCAAATGATAATAATCGACCGAAACCATATAAACACCCAACACCCGTCAACCTTTTACAGAAAAGTTTTTAAAGAAATTCAATAAGCTACTTAGGTCAGGCAACGAATGCTCGAAAAGTTGTAGAGGGAAATGCTCGGAACACAATTTTTGACTCCGTAACTCGGTTTGACAAGTTAGGAGGTGAACATATCAAAAGTCCCCGGCCGTAGCCCTTGAGCGGTGGGGAGAGAGGGGGCTTTGAAGGTCCCATTTTCCCGTTTTTCGATTATATCTCGGAAACTATGCATCTCAGCGACATGGCCACTTATACAAAATGAAAGTTAATTTAATTTGTTACAAGTTTATTCAGTCAATTTTTTCGATATGTTGAATAGTTTTTGAGATATCCGCTCTGGAAAGTTTATTTAGGGCTCTCAATTTTATCTTGATATATCTATATCAGTGAAGGTGCTAGGCGTGTTTGGTATCGTTTTCGTATAAATCTGGGGTGCTGAATCCATTTAAGATATCACATTGACACCATTCCACAAAATAAAAATAAATCTTTTTAGGGTTCCGTACCTCAAAAGGAAAAAACGGAACCCTTATAGGATCACTCGTGCGTCTGTATGTATGTCCGTCTGAATACACAAAATAGTTCTTTACCTATAGACGACAGGAACACCTATTAGAAATGTGCAGTCAAGCGCGAGTCGGACTTAATGTACGGAACCCTTAATACGCGAGTCCGACTCGCACTTGGCCGGTTTTTTGAAACTCTTCTTGACGCTTAACCGCTGAACCGATTTCGTTGAAATTTGGTATAGAAATAGTTTGCGTCCCGGAACAAGACATAGGATAGATCTTATAACCAAAATCATCTTTTGAAGGTGTGAAAAGTGGCGTGGAAATTTGTACGGGAAATCAATAACCGCTGAACCGATTTATATGAAATTTGGGATGGTCTACATCTTTGATTTAGTTAAAAATGATGAAAAAACATGACTTCAAACCTAAACTTAAACAGTATTAACTTCAAGAAGTCAATTCTGAATTCCCCCCTACACCTCATTTCACACCTTTAAAGGATGATTTTTGAGATAACTTATTATATCCTGTCTCGGGACTCAAAATATATGTGTACCAAATTTAAATTAAAACTGTTCAGCAGTTTAAGCGTGAAGAGGAGTTTAAAAGAAAGTATTTTAATAAGTTTATATGTTTTTACTTCGGAATGGTGTCAATGTGATACCTTAACTAAATTTGGTACTGCGAATTTATACGAAAACGATACCAAACATGGCCTCGTAGCTTTACTGTTGTAGAAGTCAAAATAAAATTGAGAGCCCTAAATTCTTATTACTTGGCCAAACTTGTGTAGAAGGAAAAGGTAAAATAAAAGTCTTCGGCAGGAATATAAGACACAAATATATATTTTTTTTGCGTTACTATTTCATTCATCAAATATAAACATACCTTGATTATACTATTCTAGTGAGATCCTCATAGATAAACAAAAACATTTACTTAAAAAATTACAAGGTCGAAATGTCACGGAACTTGTGAGAGTAATATGTGAAAAATAAAAACTTTTATGACAAAAAAAATCTGGACACAATTTAAGAATCACCCAATTGCGTCGAGGAATCATCTGTATTTTTGCTTGTTTCATTACCTCCTCGCTTCTTTTTTGTCCTTTGTATTCTGTAGCAATTTGTTAGATCTGAAAATAAAGATAACTTGCGTCGTCACGGATGTCGATTTATAGGTTTTAGGGAGTGCAGAATTCGAAAACGATGATCATTTTATAATACAAGATGGCGGCTACGTATTTTGTCATAAAAGTGGAATCCAAAATGGTTATCATTTTCTAAATCTGCGCCCCCAAAAACCTATAAAACGACACCCATGACGACTTTTATGACATAGTGCATGGCCGCCATTTTGGATTTCAAAATGGTCATCATTTTCGAAATCTGCGCCCCCTAAAACCTATAAAACGACATCCATGACGACTTTTATGACATAGTGCATGGCCGCCATCTTGGAATCCAAAATGGTCATCATTTTCGAAATCTGCGCCCCCTAAAACCTATAAAACGACACCCATGACGACTTTTATGGCATAGTGCATGGCCGCCATTTTGGATTCCAAAATGGTCATCATTTTCAAAATTGGGGCCGCCTAAAACGTATAAAACGACATCCATGACGACTTTTATGACACAGTGCATGGCCGCCATTTCGGATTCCAAAATGGTCATTATTTTCGAAATCGGCACTCCCTAAAACCTATATATCGACACCCATCTCGACTTTTATGACAAAGTGTTTTGCTACCATCTGCATGCAAGACATTTCTATTATTTTTACGTACAAAAATGGCCCCCTGTCAACTTTCAATCGAGATTTAATCGATAATTTATTCGATTAATATTCAGATTAATTCAATTTCAATCTATGTTAGGTCGACTAAACTAATCGCGATTAAAATTAACTTTTTTTATTCCATTAATTAGTCGAATAAACAGTTAATCGATTAATGCCCATCTCTGACCACGGAATTTTTACACTTTGAGAATATCTGAAAACAAATCAACACAAGGAGCCATTTTGCAAATCCAGTAACATACCAGTAACTTTGTTATTACTTTTGACAGCGCGTGTCATGTGTCAACACAGAGTCGACACAAAGTCGAAACATTGCAACTACTTTGTGACTGCAATATTTCTCAGCCTTAAACCATATTTATACATCATAATTAACAAGTTTCGTAGTATGTAAAGCGTTATTTCTGTTATTTAAGTATAGTATACGCATCGAAGTACTAAAAATGCTTCAAATAATATAGTTATGAACACAGGCACTGAGAAGTAAACAATTTCATTTCCGGCTAAACTAAAACAATGTGGTGGCGCGTTGATTATATTACACTTAGTTTATCAAATCACTCGAGCAGTTTAATTCCCCATAATAATTTAAGTCCTATTGTAATATAAATGCAAACAATATATAATTTTAATTACGTCTTGTAATCCGTTTTAGAGATGGCGTATTAATGTCACTTATTTTTATTTAAGTATTTTTCCATCTGACAGTTTCCATTTGACAGGAACAAAATGAACGAATGAACGAATGATTTTGGCATAAAGTAGTCGCAAACCCGAAACAATGTGTGCACACGGCGACCACACTTTATGTCACTTTGTGTCATGTGTCGACCCTTCCCCATTTCTGGTAACTGTGTCGACACGGCGACGACTCTGCGACTGGAATTGTGACCGAAACAGACGGTGTCGACACAAGATGTGTCAACACCGCGTCGTAACGGCGACTGGAAATGGTTGTATGTTGTATTCTATTAATAGTGATCCCCATACAAATGTCGAATTGAACTTTAGTAAGGAACACCAGGGGGCCAATTTTTGAATTTCGACCACTCGATTTCGTGTATTTCTTTCTTATAATATCTCCACTACTAGGCATTTAAATTCTACTAATAGAATTGAAAACGAATGGTCAATACCACTAGATACCCAATTTCAATCGCTCGTTTTTCAAAAATTAGCATTTCGCCGTTTCCCACCGATTTTCATGTGACGAAATCGAGCGATCGAAATTCATAAATCGCCCCCCAGGCCGATTGCATAACAAACTACAACTAATATTACAAGCGGAACTCCTTTTCTAATTTCACTTATTAAATAAGGAGTTCCGCTTGTAATATTAGTTGTAGTTTGTTATGCAATCGGCCCCAGGCCCCAATTTCACCACGGTGACAGGTGCGACAATTGGAAAACATTACTGTTGCTGACGTCACAGGCATCCATGGGCTACGGTTACCACTGACCATCGGGCGGGCCGTATTCCTGTTTGCCACCATCATTGTATTATTTAAAAAAACTTTATTATATCGGAAAAAAACAGATATTTCTTTTGCGAAGTTTCTGACAATTGTCAAGATTTAGAAGAATTGTAGGTAATTCTTGACAGGTAATGAGTTATATGTCGGAATTTCGTGACAATTGTAGTGTTTCTTGTGACAATTGTCATAAACTTAGCAAGAGAAATATCAGTTTTTTTCCGATATAATAAAGTTTTTTTTAATAAAACAATGATGGTGGCAAACAGGAATACGGCCCGCCCGATGGTGAGCGGTAACCGTAGCCCATGGATGCCTGTGACGTCAGCAACAGTGATGTTTTACAATTGTCGCACCTGTCACCGTGGTGAAATTGGAGCCTGGTCTCTGTTTTTGCAATATCAGGGTTGCTCTCATAACAAAAGTTGCTGTTAATAATCAGTACAGTCGCATATATATATCTTGTATCACGAACAAAGTATAGCTAGGTAATATGCATTATAAGATTATAACGCACGACAGAAGCTTTTCAAATAAAGGATGACTCACGTTAGACCGGGCTGTGTCCGGGCCGGAGCTTCCGGCACTTACTTTTCTATGACATGACAGGCGATCACGTGATGCTTTCCATAGAAAACGATGCGCCGGAAGCTATGGCCCGGACACGGCCCGGTCTAACGAGGCTCGTCCTTAAGAAAGTTAAAATAAAGAGCAGCCCCAGGAAAGCTGATTTTAAAACATGTATATTTATCATCAATAACACCTTGTCTTTATTACTTTTTAAAATTGCCTAATAGTATCTAAGAAGAAGAGAATATCTAACAGTCATTTATGATTATGAAACGGGACCCAATGGTACTTAGTTAAGTTTCCAGCAGAAATGTTTGGATAAAATATCTTATTTTATTACTTTTCTCAAAGAATGACTGGAAACATAATGTGGGTTTAAATAATTTAATAGGTACTTACCGTTAACCGACTCATTAATATGTTCAAACCTCTTGTTACCTAGGGGCCTATAAATAAGACCTCAAACCCTTTTTTCAGCCTTTTTCTTTAGCCCTAACGTATATCCCCAAGAGGTTAACATTAACGGAACAAAATTTGCCTCCAAAAATCTAACATCACTAAACTCTGAACGGTTCAAATAGTGGTGGGTTGCGGGAATAATTCGCATGGGAATATTTTCTCTATTCCCGGGAATGTTTCCAAAAAAAGGTAACTTTTAAATCGATAGCATGGCGTGCGTGGAGTGATGATCATGATTGAAAAAAGCTACCCTAATCTATTACTACGATTTCCAGCTCGCTGGAAATTAATCCTTCATAGGACTCAACTAGGAACCCTTATAGTCTGTGCCCTCCCCCCCCCCTCTAACATATGAACGACGGGTCCAAAAATATGAAAAAAATCGTAAAACAAAAGCTTAATACACACTTTGTATAAAAACTATAGTGAACTGATGATGATGATGATGATGATGATCGGTCTAGCCGAATTCTACTTACTAATAGCCTCGGCTTAGCCTATTCAGACAGAATGGTAACTACAGAACCCTACACTGAGCATGGCCCGACATGCTCTTGGCCGATTTTTTAATCTAATTTGACTGGCATATTAAGATCAAGTTAAGACAGAATTGACTAACACACATTCATCAATATCCACTGGTACAGTAAATATATTATGTGAAATAACAAACAACTTTTCCATACTTTCCGACAATTTTTCAAGATTGGATTTCTCAAAAACACTTGAATTTATTTAAGAGCCATATCGAAGAAAAGTCTATTTTGAATAGCCTCTACTTATACCTATCAAGTGCAAACAATATTCAGTACCACTACCATCAGTTTTGACATTGACATATTCACTGACGTCTAAGTAACTTACTTTCTATGCATCTCGCTCGTACTCGCATATTAGTGCAAGCGAAATGTATAGAAAGTAATTTACGTAGACGCGAGCTAATATGTCAACGTCACAACTGGTGGTAACCGTACAGGAATATCCATGGTAACGGGAAAACGGGAAATCACCGACTACTTTTCCGGAAATTTCCCAAGATCAGCACATCACTTAGACTCTTGAGAGGCATTAGCCTATAATTTACGGAGGCCCAAACGGGATAAGCAGGCGCTAATCAATACTGTCTTACGGCTGAGGGATGGCCGGTTTATTTGGAGTTGATATTGTCGGGCCCTTGCTTATTGTTGGGTTCAAACCCCGACTCGTACCAATGAGTTTTTCGGAACTCATGTACGAAATATCATTTGATAAATATCAAACTGGTAAATACCAGTTCCTTTTCGGTGAAGGAAAACATCGTGAGGAAACAAGGCCTAGTTTCCCCTTTGGGTTGGAAGGTCAGATGGCAGTCGCTTTCGTAAAAACTAGTGCCTACGTCACATCATGGGATTAGTTGTCAAGCGGACCCAAGGCTCACATGAGCCGTGGCAAAATGCCGGGATAACGCGAGGAAGAAGATTGTCGCGCCCTTGCTATCGTGGTCAAAACATTCTTAGTATGAATTAAGGTTAAGTAAGGTGGTGGTACACTGAGAGAAAAATCACCACCAGGAATTAATAAACAGTTCTGTACTGGGGGAAAAAATGAAGTTTTAGTAGTAATCATGGAAGTTTCACTATTTCTGTAAAATTTATTTATTTCTACAAACAGCTCAGTAATACTAAATCTAATTTCAGCAAACAGACTTTAGTAAATGGAGCATTAAACAAAGTTCAGTATTTGTTACAATCCATTTTTATTACTACTAAAATTCTCCGATTTTTACTAGTAAAGTTTGTGATTTTTGGAAAAAAGCATCTGTGATTTCAAGTTATGATTTTAGTAAATGTCTCACTTACATAGTTTTGTAATATCTAAAAAACGAGTTCGCGGGAATAACATTACCCCATTTAAAATAACAATTCAGTTGTTACTATAGCGACATTACAAAGTTTACTGGTATTTAGTAGATAGACTTGTTGTGTTTATATTCATTGTTGTACCAATCACTAAACGAGTTTTGTAATACCAACACAGCTACTTGCTACGTTCATTTGGTTAGAGTTAGTATTGTGTCGGATGTCGGGCGGGCGTCTTCTTTGTTTAAAACATACTTAAGTTAAATAATAAATTTAGGATATATTGTGGGCCATGGACATATTAACCCGCGACCTACTGTGTAGTTGGGGTCTACAGGAATATATTGTTCTGCAACTTCGAGCTAGCTGTTGTTATTCTAGTGATAATGACATCAAAGGTAAATCTAAACTGTTTGCAATTCCAACCTCCCTAGCACAGGTGCGCCGCGAGAGCATGTTGCGCGCGTAATAACTACTAGTCTCTTTCTGACTGTATGAATAAGAAAGGAATGGGTAGAATATCTCGACAGGCTTTTATAGTGCCTCTTTAGTACAGAGATATACTACCAAATGCTTTTTTATTCATACAGACAGAAATAGAGACGGGTAGCTACTACGCGCGCGACATGCTCTCGCAGCGCCCGTTTGCTAGGGGCAGAGGAATTGCAAACAGTTTAGTTTTTGCCTGTGACGTCATTATCTCTAGAATAACAACAGCTAGCTTGGAATCGCAGTACAGTTTAGTAAAACCTGTGACGTCATCGTCTCCGATATTGCTAAAGCACGCTTAGAATTACAAAACGGTTAGTTTTCACCCATGACGTCATCACCTCCGATATTGCTAAAGCACCTCTCGGAATAACAAAACCAAATTTCTGAAATTACTCTAGCATACTTCAAATTACAAATATAGAAGTTGTATTTCCTACTAAATGGAAATTGCAAAAGTCAATTTGTTCCTATTAGTTGACTCTCCTTGTCCCCGGATTAAGTTTTATTTTTGTAATTCTAAGTGTGTTTTTGTTAGTTTTTTCTCTCAGTGTACTAGTGCTCGACATGCTAATGCCCAGAGGACACCCTGCTGTCACCTCTATTGAGTATGACTTAAGTTTCAAGATGACATGTACTGGGACCGCGTCGAGCACCAGTACCACCACCTTATACGTCTTTTTTATGGACATCATATAAATTGAACGGACTTTAAAGCCAAATTTTCTTATGTCGGCTATACACACTCGTCGAGAGCCTCTCGCCGAGAGTCTCGGCACCGCTCCAATCGGAGAAGCGCGAAACGAAACAAAGAGCGAGACGGGAATTGAGCAGCATGAACATTTGTACACACTCGTTCTCGGCCTGTCTCGAGGTCTCTCGACGAGTGTGTACATCCCGCATTATTTTATCCTTAAGGTGACTGTCAATGAAGGTGAAGGTTGTTGCCACCACCACAGAATAAATAATAGTACTAGGTACAGAAGACTCACTCTCTAACAAAACGTGTCTGTTACGATCAGGACAGATATGGCCGCTAGGTGGCGACAGCGCCACGCGTGGCTTATGGCTAGCCACCAAAATTGGTGTGGAACGGATGTACTTTTAGCTACCTGTAGCAAAGCGACGAAATCGCGGAGTGAGCCACGCCTGCCGCCGCTGTAGAAGTAAATTGACCTACTTGTTGGACAACAGAACAGAAGCGGTATCATGGTCGCATTTTTATCACCTGTCATGGCATGCGTCACTTTCACACTTACATATTTGTTAGAACGGGACAGGCATGGTGACAAATGATAAAGAGCCGACCATCTTAGCCCTACAGAATGCATAGTGGCATTGACCGCCTGCATTGTTGGTTGGGCGGGCATCAATATAATTTAAATTATGCGAATGCGCTATAGATCGGATCTGGCGGGTCAATGTACGAAATTCTTCGTGCTTAGCGTCCTTACTTTAGTTCAAATCCAGTCTCGGTCTTTGTCATTGTTCATCTGTTTTCAATGAATGGGCAAAATATGTTTCACCACACCAAACCACACCAACCCGAAGCAAATATCAAATGTAAAATATCAAACTAAATCAAATCCAAACGAATGTTATTAAATATTTATCATCCAAAATCATCATTTAAAAGTAAATTCTACCAGCAAACATAAGAAAACAACTCAAAATTTGCATTTGATTACTTTGCCTCACATGTGAATAAAATGCAACTTTGCTATCAGTTTTTGAAGTGCAAATTAAGCGAGGTGGTGTGGTGAAAAATATTTTTTAAATTCTTAATCTTCATATATTTACTACCACGGATACTCCTGTACCCTTATAAGAAAAACTTTATGCCAAACAAAGACTTTACTACTTTCTGACAGACGTGTGTGTTCGTGAATTTTTCAGTCTCACCAGCATGGTCTCACCATTGGCACGCGAGTTGACTAGGCTCGTTTTTAGGGTCCCGTACCCTAAGGGTAAAAACGGGACCCTATCACTATGACTCCGCTGTCCGTCTGTCTGTCCGTCTGTCTGTCTGTCCGTCTGTCTGTCACCAGGCTGTATCTCATGAACCATGAAAGCTAGGCAGTTGAAATTTTCACAGATGATGTATTTCTGTTGCCGCTATAACAACAAATACTAAAAACAGAATATCACGGGTAATAAGAATTATTATTTATTTTTATTTTGTCATTATTGTTATTGTTGTGTAATGCTTTTTTTTCTCTAATTAATTGACTTGTGTCATTGTGTATTTGTATAGTTTTAGGTTTAATTAGTTTTAGGTGTGTGTGTGTTTTTATTTTTATGTGTTTGACATGTAAGTTTACACCGTATTAAACGATCTGAATCTGAATCTAATAAATATTTAAGTGGGGCTCCCATACAACAAACGTGATTTTTTTGCCGTTTTGCATAATGGTACGGAACCCTTCGTGCGCGAGTCCGACTCGCACTTGTCCGGTTCTTTTATGACGCTGCGTGATTCGCCTGAAGAATGAGTTTAGAGGTAAGTTAGGATGGAGGCCTTAAGGCTTGAGCAGATTGAAAGAAAAATTGTGTTCCGGGTTTTGACAGTCCTGCTGAAAAGGCAAAACAATAAATATGTGTTATTGTTGTGTCAGTGTATGTATTTATTTAAGTATGTGTGTATTTTGTAGAATTCTGCGTATTTATGCTCATCTCTTTTTTTAACTGCTTCAATTTTTTTCGCATGGGTAGATTGTGTAGAAGGTTATCTCAGGAAGATGGGAAAGTTTACCAACTGGAAGATGGTCGCCAGGCACCGCGACAACTGGAGGAATATTGTGGAGGAGGCTAAAACCCACTTACACTTCCGTTGGTTGTAGCGCCAACGGAAGTAACTAAGAATTTGTTTCGCATTCCTACTTATATCAACTTGGTAAGCGACAAAGTGTGGCAGCATCACCATAATTGTAATTTTTTTAATAAAAATATGATTTTTATTTTGGAGCTGCCATATTTAGTTAAGACGGTCTCGAATCTTATTAACCCACTGTGAAAGTTTGTATGTTTGTGGTCGAAAATTAACTGAATTTATTTAATCAAAATTTACCAAACTTGGAATATTTTTAGTCATAATTCGCCAAATGATATTTAGTTATCGGGATTCAAACATTTAGTATCCAAGCTAACATCATAACATGCTATCTGAATATTCTGAAAGTGCAGAAACAGCGTTTGACAGCGCTCTAACTTCTAACTAAGTTCCCAACTGCCTTTGCACCAACTGGGACAAACTTCTGTTTAGCCCTGTGGTTCGGGATACCTTAAACCTCATGTACAGTCGCCATCAGATTTATCGGAGCGGCCAAGGTGCTCACAAATATCGGAACACGCCTCTATTGTCAGGGCGTTAGAGCGCGTGTTCAGATATTGTGAACACCTTGGCCGCTCCTATATATCTGATGGCGACTGTACCTAATACTTAAACATTACAATATTTGATATTGTCTTCATTTACCGCAATAGTTCACGAAATATAACTATTCGTTATTTTACTTGTATAACCAACCTTAAAATTATTGTTTCATTATTTTTGTATGTGGATTTTGCTCATTGTAATTTTAAGAGAGGTAAATTTTACGGCTTGTGCAGTCCATCATAATAATACGTATATGAATATAAAACGCTTAATTTACTATTCATAAAGTATTTTAGTTGTGAAGTTAAATAGCTTCCTTCTTTTATATGAAATTTGATATTTTAATTCCCCTCAGAATCGCGTTTTTTTTTCATCCTATTTAGTAGGAAAAATAGTAGGTATGTGTCTCGGAAAACATCTATGACGCACTGAAATTTAAAGTTTCGCGTCAGCACAAGTACACATATATATTATAGTATGTGTATGTATGCGGTACAATGTTGTATACCGGGTGTGGCCTGTAACACGAGCAAATAATTAAAACATAGATTGTACTCCTCAAACGGGGACACTTTTGTTCAACAACTTTTAAAAATTATGAAGTATTTAGACTCACTATTTTTCATACAAAATAAATATTATCTTCAATGGACGCCATCGCCACGCCACATCATTGTGATTGACGTTGCTTGTCACGCCTTAAACATAACAAAATTCGCAATACATTGCGTCTTAGAAAAAACTTTAAAGTGTATTAAAAATCAAACCACAAGTTATTTTTAAAAGTCGCTGAACAAATGTTGGTCAGTATGAGGAGTACAGCCTACGGTTTAATTTTTTGCTCATATTACAGGCCACACCCGGTATATGTTACTTCATGCCATAAGTGGCTGTGCAAAATGCGCAACGCGTAGGCACTCAAGTCTGCACAGACCCTTATCGATAAGGCATACAATTTTAATGAGAAACGAACAATGTTACATTTACGACTCACCAGTTGATGCACGCACATAAAATTGTTGTTGCTAAGCTGAATTTATCCCTCTTGGTGTTTTGTTGCTTTCTGGGATGATGAACAAAGACTTCTTATCATTTCTCTTAAAAGAAGCGGGAGGTTGCAATAAACTTCTTTATCTACTTTCTTTTTAGGGTTCCGTGCCAAAAAGGTACAAAAGGAACCCTTATGGTGCGACTCTGTCCATCTGTCCGTTCGTCTGTCACATCGCTAAATATCTCGAGAACGATTGAAGCTATCGATTTGATATTTTGAATGGTTATGAACAACGCTAACCCAAACGCATTGGAAGTGTATTTTTTTTTACTAGCGACCCGCCCCGGCTTTGCACGGGTTACACAAAACCTTAACAAATTATACACTTAAACCTTCCTCAAGAATTACTCTATCGATAGGTGAGAACCGCATGAAAATCCGTTCAGTATTTCAGTTTATCGCGAACATACATACTTACATATGATTAGACAGACGCGGGGGACTTTGTTTTATAAGGTGTAGTGATTATAAAAAGTTCGTAAAAATTTCGTGATGCAGAAGTTAGACAGATTAAAACTACAAAATTGAAAGATCGCTAAAATGGCCTCCTAGCCTAGTCGGTAGTGACCCTGCCTACGAAGTCCCGGGTTTGACTCCCGGTAAGGGCATTTATTTGTGTGTTTGTTTTGTACCAAGGAGATATGTCTGCGAGCAAGATTACAAATTTAAATTAAATAAATATTGGAAATAAATAATGTTTAACAAAATATAACCTACGTCTAATTACCTAGGTACCCTTATACCTATAAGAATAGTTGTAAAAAAAGTAATGAAATAAATGCATTTGTATTTGTTGTACTGGTAAAGTATTCTGATATAAAACTAGTAGATTAATTAAATTAATAACAACAAATACTGGTATTAAACAGAAACACGCGGATAAAATCTGTCAATCTTACATCTTTAGACATTGAACATCTTAACCACACATCTATCTGCTTTAAACCGACTCGGGCATTAACCGAGCTTTTTAGCTTAAAGCTTCAAGCTAATGCGGACTTTGACCTGAAGCTCTGGTGTCTACTCTTGAGAGGCCGATTCAATTTTAACGATTTGATATGGTTCTGATCTTGTTTTGACACGACCTTGAGTCGTGATTCGATGAGAGTTAAGGATGACTCACGATAGACCGGGCCGGAGCTTCCGGCGCTTCGTTTTATATGGAAAGCACCACGTGATCACCGATCAGCCGTCATAGAAAATGACATGTCGGACGCCTCGGCCTGGGCACGGCCCGGTCTAGCGTGAGTCATCCTTTAGCGGCTTACGCTTATTGATGATCATGAAATGAATTCAGGTGGCTTCTTAGAGCATTTTCACATTGTCTGATCCGATATCGGATGTATTAGGATCCTACATCCCCGTAGTAAGGCCGCGGGGGCGCGCCCTGTCGCCGTCTTTAGCGGTCACGCGCACTAACAAATATTATCCGTCCTACAGCTGACGGGGGGTTCCGACATAGCAGAATTTATCAGAATCGCCTTACCGATATCGGATGTCGGAAGGCGCCTATGACAAAAACAGCTGCAGGAGAGGGCCATTGCTGGCATTAAGTCCAGTAGAATAGAATAGAATAGTATTTATTCGTAAGCACAAACAATCGAGACAATACATAATAAAAAAGAAAACACAAAATAAGATTAAAGTGCCACGAAATGGCCCCATCTCAGCATATTGCTGGTGGCTTCCAGCGCTGATCTTCCGATGAGACCATCAAGTGAGAAGAATATAATGATTTATTAAATGTATAAATAAATAAGTACAGAGAAACACATATTTCTTACATTTTACTTCCTTCCGACATCCGATATCGGATCGGACAATGTGGAACGCTCTTAGCAGGGTCGTAATCAAGGTCGTAACAAAACAAGATGAAAGGCGTATTAAAATGTTAACACAGCATCGGCCTCCGAAGAGTCCGAAGCTTCCGGGCTTTGCTAACTTGCCCGCGATTTTTATTCAAAAGCTTGGTTCTGAGTACAAGGAGCTTGGAAGAATGGATAGGATATAGTGTAAGCTTTTATTTTGCTTAATTCCCTGACTTTTCGACCTTTTGCGGTAGAATTGAGTGACTGACCTTTTGCGGTCGCGGCTGCCGCTCTCGCATTGGACTTAATAGTCATTTGCGGAAGTGCCGCACTCTTATGGACGCTGTTCAAGCCATCATCTTATTGATGTTACAGGCCAATGATGATGATTAGTGACTAATTAGCGCTAATTGGTGTTTAATGAATAATAAATCCTGATTTTTGGCATCCGGTTATCAGCGATCCTTGATTAATGCTCTAACGTTTTATGCATACGGCTATAAGTTTTTAAATACCTTTTGGCTTTGCTCAGTTGTGTAACAAATAGATGTCGCTAGGAGCCCTAAGTCGCATATCACGGATCTGGTGGAAATATTCGCTGTCGATGGGTAAGTCTCGGTAGCTCAGTGGTTGGCTGGTATCCCGGAGTCACCAATTCGAGTCTCGTCCGAGACATTTAATTATTCTTATTCTCCTTCCTTTCTAAGCATTGAGGTAAGGTTGCCAAATTGTGGGACAGGGCCCTAGCCTCCTAAGGCCCAAGGTCCTACCTATGGTACCTATTCAGTTCGGTGAAATTTAAATCATATTCAAATGGAATAGAGTCCAATCCAGTATGTAATACCAAAATCAACTCTATTCCCTGCACTATAGGTTAAAATTTCAGTGACAAAGGTATTTTGTCCGCTTTGCTCTACTTTTAACATCAATGATTTTTAGGGTTCCGTACCCAAAGGGTAAAAACGGGACCATATTACTAAGACTCCGCTGTCCGTCCGTCCGTCCGTCTGTCACCAGGCTGTATCTCATGAACCGTGATAGCTAGGCAGTTGAAATTTTCACAGATGATGTATTTCTGTTGCCGCTATAACAACAAATACTAAAAAGTACGGAACCCTCGGTGGGCGAGTCCGACTCGCACTTGTCCGGTTTTTTTATTATACAAGAGAGATATACCGAAATCATTCTTCTTCGCTCTTGGAGCATTCGCATCATAAGTGAATAAAGAATGTCGTGACTTGAGTGGATTTTTCTAACTTTATGTTCAGACAGCAAACAAGACTTGTGCGCGCGACGCGCATAGAATGTGAAAATATCTAACACTTTGTAAATTATATTGTTGTGATTTGCTTAAAAGCGTTTTCTTGGTTAACTGTTGTTTGAAATGTTTACATAGTAGATTGTATATAATGTATGTTTTTTTTATGTTTAATGTTAACTGCAATTTGCGCCTTTTGAAGTTATGGATGCATGGCCCGACATGCTGGCTGGCTTTTGCTATTCATCATACGTTCTACTCTTTGCATTAAATTCAGATTCAGGAAATATAACCAAAAAAATATTCGCCATCATAAAAATCGGCCCAAATATACTAATGTCAAATGTAAATGGAGCCAAAGGTTGTCTGGATGAGATAGCTCTTTAGTGATAACGACTGTTGTCTGTTATTTTTCCTGAAGATGTATCTATTACTGAGGTGTGCAATTAGGAATAGGACTTGTATTTTTAAGCTTTCGACTTACATTTTGAGATAAGTTTAAAAACGGATTGTTTGAATACCCACAGAGAACCCATTGAGGAAGGTTATTATATTATATTATATTATATTAGCCTTTTATTCCTTAATAATATAAGTTACATTAAAAAAAGTACATGCTAATTAAACGTATAGGGATTAAGCTTAGAATAAATTTAAAAATGGAATAAATACTGTCTTGGGTAGACTTGAACTCACGGCCTCTGGATCGATACTCCAGCGCACTGCCATCTGAGCAACCAAGACCGTATAGGGATTATCAATAAGGACCTCTCAGCGAGTGAAGACATCCTCCATTTTCTCCATGTAGTTTTGTTGTTTGCCGTGGTCATCCAGTTATTGCCCGTTATTTTCTTAATTTCGTCTATTCATCTTTCTACAGGTTTCCCTTGAAGAAGGTTATGTAAGACAAAATGTCCATAAATAAACCGTAACATTTATTTTGTTGTACCGTCAACAGGAGACCGGTGCGTGTCAGACCGCGATGTATCACGGACGGACGTGATGGACGCACTGTCTTGTAAAACGGCATATATTTACTATACTCGGTCAAACAAATCTTGTCAGTAGTACTTACTTACTCCTCTGGCGCAGCGACCATAAATAGTGTGTCTTGGCCTCCAACACGACTGCTCGCCACTGATCCCGGTCCTGTGCCGTTTCTTAGTAGTAAAAGGGGGCAGATATGAAAAAACGCGGGTTATCATTTTCTATTAATGCCAAAATCGCGTGTCATCTGTGTTTTATCTGTGGGATGTGGATCGTGAGTGACAGCCATCTTGTTTGTTTACATTCTAAATAGTTGCTATTACATGTTTTGGTTCGATGTACATTGCTGCTTTTCTTAGCACAATAATACTGCTCTTTGAGTGTTGCCCTACTTCACTTTGTTGTACATTACTACTGACATACTTTGCTTGACAGACTATAGTTGTTACTTGTATAACTGCCCAAGTCGCTGCAAAACGATTCAATTCAATCGGTACGATAAAGTTTTCATGTTCAATCACATTATATGACCAAAAAGTCAAAAGGTGGTAACAATTTTTTTTTGTCAATCGCCTATGTTCCAAGTTGGGCTGCTCCAGATTTGAGTGAAATGACAATTCGCGGTGCTTCTCTTTTGTTTGCACGTAGTTTAAAGACCCAGGGTTGTTAAGCACGGGAGATTGACAATCGCAATTGATAATCCCTACCATAGAAAATAAAGTAAGAATGGAGTTCTAACTCCATACATCAGTTTTGGTACCAAAACGACTATTATTTTCGCAGTCGACATCGATCTAGCATCGAGTACCGGAATTATCAGTACCGCTACTTGATACTAGAATTCTCTAGTGTCGTTAATCACGAAAGTTGTATTAAACAACAATTTACAACTAATATTAAAATCTTCTTATAATATGAGCTGAAAATTGTTGAGCATTTAGATTTTTCTGTCGTTGCAACATCTATTGTCAAGTAGCAGTACTGATAATTTCGCTACTCGATGCGAGACGTCGACTACGAAAATAATAGTCGTTTTGACACTAAAACTGATGTATGGAGTGAGCACTATATGTATTTTTTTTTCTATGTCCTTACTCAATATTATAAATGCAATAGTAACTCTGTCTGTTTGTTACCGCTTCACGCTTTTAAACGGCTGAATTGATTTACATGAAATTTGATATGGGTACGACATAGGGTAGTTTTTATAAACATCATCATTCTACGCAGACGAGAAGCTAGTTACTCATAACATCGTAATTGGCTTCTAACCGGTGATTACTTTAATCAACATATATAATTCAGTTTATTCTAAATGCTTTCCTTCAAAGCCGTGTGTCCCGAACCCCGGGCAAATGTCAGTCGGGGGATTTAATATTATACAAGCAGACAACAGGTAACGCGGTTTTAATGGTCTCGGGGAAAAAGGCTCAGAAATGGCTTTTATCTCAAGTCAAGTACAAAGATAAATCTTGTTGGTATTTACGGGATATTTAACGGGACGCAAAGGAGCCGTAAGCGGCCAGGGAAGCCTATGGATAATGACGTCTAAAAGAGATATTGTCGACGTTTTCAAACAGGTTGGTTTTATCTTTAGGGTCTCAATATTATATTATATTATATGCATGACAATTTTTTATTATTTGTGTTCGGATATGATGGTCGTTCTTGTCTACGTGACAGCGTGATAAAACAGTCTCCGTCACTTTCTATCCCACGGTGTTAAAAAGTGACAGTTATTTTATCACGTGGATAAAAATGGATAATCCATAATACGCCAGCAGGTTTGTTTTGAGGGTCAAATGTCTACAGGGGACCCATTGCATTAAAGCAATACAAAAGTCAGAAAAGACAGTCAAAGTCTGTGACCCATTGCATTAAAGCAATACAAAAGTCAGAAATGACAGTCAAAGTCTGTGACCCATTGCATTAAAGCAATACAAAAGTCAGAAATGACAGTCAAAGTCTGTGACCCATTGCATTAAAGCAATACAAAAGTCAGAAATGACAGTCAAAGTCTGTCAATTGTACTCGATCCACTATAGAGTTACTATAACATAAATATAACCTTAATATTATTTTAATGTAATTAATATATTATGTATATTATGCATGAAATGTAATCTTACTATGATGTATACTATTGGAAATAAAAGGCTACATTATTAAATATAACCTAAACCATAAATATTTTTTTAAATCTACATGCTACAACACACATCCAACTTTTTCATTTACTAAACTACTCAAAAAGATCCCATTTTCCATCGTCCTATTGTAACCCTCATCAATATTCCGGTTTCTTCCCACACAGAACTCAAGAAATTCAGGAAACCTGGAGTCTGCATTATGAAACAGCTCCACAGCAATTCACGGTTCGTGGCTTCCTTTTGGCTTTAGAGAATCTGACTGCACATTACTTATTAAGCAGTAATACGCTGGATCGTTTTGTAAAAGTAGAAATGAATCTGCAGTTCTACTCGTATTTTTGCGAACTCAATATCGAATTCAGTATATTATTATATCATTCATTACAATGTTGCTCGTATGATATTATACACTTATTTATTTAAGATCATATACGTACATTTGAATATAAGTAAAATAAATTTTCGAAAACGGCTGCAAATATTTTTTTAATACAGTTGCTCACAAAGTGCTACTTTACGTAGCTGTTTAGCGTGCGGAAAGTTGGTTATGTCGAACTAGTGCTTTTTACTTTTCCAATTTTTTTAAATTTATACTTGTTCCAATTCACGACTACTTATTGATGAGTGTTAATATTAGTTTCCTTTAAACGTCGTAATCAGCATAAAAACCTACTGTTAATGTAAGAATATGAAAAATATACATATTTCATATTTTAATACTTATCTCTTCATCATTATAACACGTTTATTTTTTAATATTGAATATTGAAAATTCCGTTCTTAATAAGGTGTCTGAATGGAACGGAATAGCTGCCAAACGCCCATAGATATAATATACTTAAAGACGACGTCTAAGCGAGCTGTCACTGTTACCACTTTTGTTTAGTGTACGATTAACAATGTTTTACTTATTTTTTCGCAACTGTATTAAAAAACGTCGTTCGATACACGTGCGGAAATGTCATTCTTCACTCGTCCCGAGTCTTCCCACTCGCCTGCGGCTCGTGGCAAGATATCTCGGTACTCTTGAAGTAATGACATACCTTCCGCACTAGCATCGAAATGTACTATTATAAACCTATCACGACGAGTCATTGGTTTACATATTCCGATACTGAAAATAAAATTAAGAAGAGCAATAGTAGATTATACAATAAGGGCATAAAGTAGCCCATTTTATTTATTTCTAGGTAAATGTATCGGCCGATATTGATCGAGGATATAACGGGCAAATATGGCAGTTATACACTCTGCTTTTATTATATATTTATTTATTTAAACTTCATTGCACAGTAAATATTGTACAAAAGGCGGACTTAATGCCAGAAGGCATTCTCTACTAGTTAACCCTCGGGCCAAACAGAGAACAAGCCGTAATAGGTGCAAGAAAAATTTCACCAGATTTCGGACGTTTCCTTTAGCCAAAAATTCCAAATTTAACATTGGCGACGAATATAAGATTGATTTAAGTTTATTATGTTAATACTTTACTTATACTATTTATAGTTGTCAGTTCACATAATTATTTCAAACCAAATTGTATATATAATTCTCGTATTTTTTTTATATAGGACATTTTTAGTACTACATTGGAACCGCAACCTAACTTTGCCAACATAAAGGCATCTTTTCACAAGTTGTAGCATTTTGTAGCACGTCCCACGTCCCGAATTTCCCGAGTCATAAAACGGGAACACAAAAGCACCACTGAAAGATGTATCACCCATCCTATCATCGGCGGCAAGTTTATGCGCTAAATATTCATGGTATAAAGTAAGAGAGGAAGCGAAATGAGGAGGGCTTGTGTAGTAGCCCATATGTGCAGTAACTAGTTATTATACCTTTAAACAAGCAATTCTTGTATATATATTTATTTATTTAGCTATATATATATTTCGGGGATCTCGGAAACGGCTCTAACGATTTCGATGAAATTTGCTATATGGAGGGAGGGTTTCGGGTCGAAAAATCTAGATAAATCTAGAATCCCTGGGAAACCGCGTATTTTTGAGTTTTTATATGTTTTCCGAGCAAAGCTCGGTCTCTCAGATATTATTGTAGTAGTGTGTGATAGCAGCCCATCTAGGCTGAGTCTTTTCCACTTTCTGTCCCTGTTATAGTCTGTAAAGTTAGCTCAGTCCAACTCTACCACCATAATATTAAGATACATGGTGAAATTTTGACCACCATTCATATACGTAATAGTGACTTTATAGGTCATACTGAACAACTTTTATTATGGGAGCAATGTCGGAATCACGAAAAAAAAAATTGGCTGTTTCATACATTCCGGCTGGTGTGATGCAGCTGATTTCTATGGAACAGCCTGCACTGCACTGGCTCCATAATAAAAGTTGTTCATATAAAGTGACTACGCAGAGTATGAACGGTGGTTAAAATATCAGCCTGTATTACCAGGTCCTTCACAATCTGCTTTATTTCTCGTCTCATCCTGATAAATGACCAACAAATCTGGCCCATAAATTCAACTATCAGATTAACAATGCGTCACAATACGCCCCTCTGTGTTTGGTACTAAACAAGACGCACAGATAGCAGTAGAAATGGAAGAAATAAAGTAGCAGGGGGGGAATCAAAACATCTCATAAATGTGTCGTTTCTGAGCAAAAAGTCCCACTGTCACTTACCATAAGGACGCTTTAAAACGTCTTTCATAAGGGGTTATTCATAAATTACGTCATTTCAAATTAGGGGGGGGTCTGGACATCGGATGATGGTAGCATAACGTAGGAGGAAACGGGGTCATTCGAAGCATGATTTTTGGATGATTTTAGGGGGGGGGGGGGCAAAAATCGTCAAAAATCGATGACGTAATTTATGGACAGCCCCTAAGGACAAATTACTATTAAGTAAGCGACAAAGTAAGGCCTACGTTATACAGTATCAAAGATAGAATTGTCTTCTCTCTCTCTCTGATAAGTGTAAAGGAGACCTCACCTGTATTTTTCTACAGTGAAAGAAAGTATTATCATAAAATGTCTACCACATGAGTAGGTAGAGTAGGTAGAAAATAGAAAAAATAAAGAAAAAAAGAACTTCACCAAATTCACCAAGGGGGGGACAAAGTAGGAGCCGAAATAGCCTCGCGTGATTTGTGCACAAGCCCTTATATATTTACTTCGGTACCAGTAATATACCTAAACAGCCCAAGAGTAGAAAAAAATATAGAAAAAAATAATTATTATTATAATTACTTCAGCTGCTGCTTCTAGTTTTAACCACTTCTGCGGCTGACTGTACCGGAAGCATGGCATCTTCGGCATTGTTCCGCGGTGATAAACTCGACGCGATAAGTCGCGCGGGACCGCGATAGCGTTCGACGCGAATTGCGACAAGACATTGTATTCGCACGAGTTGCGCGATCGAGCGAGTCGAGGTCATAGGTGATCCAGTGTGATCACCTATGAGGACCTCGTGATCCTTTTTAGTCCTATTACTAAGACTCCACTGTCCGTCTGTCTGTCTGTCACCAAGTTGTAACTCATGAACCGTGATAGACAATTGAAATTTTCACAGATGATGTATTTCAGTTGCCGCTATAACAACAAATACTAAAAAGTACGGAACCCTCGGTGGGCCAGTCCGACTCGCACTTGTCCGGTTTTTTTTAATCCAATCCTAACAGCCTGTGGCGTACGAGTATAAGCTTACCTACGCCTCGTTTGGTGGTAGACGGTAAACATCTTTGGATGCATGCAACTCTAGGTGTAAATCTGTTTGAATTTGTTTTCTTTTGTGGTGCAATAAAGTATATTTACTTTTCTTTACTCTTCAGTTCTTCCTATATACTCGTTTTTAAAAGATCAGCAATACTGTAGACTGTAGTCTCTTGAGAAAACCTCGGCAGAAAGTTCATTCCACAGCTGGAGCGTTCGCAAAAGAAACTCCTATAGAACCACGACGTTCGTGACCTTTTCGGTTCTAGTGTATGAAGACGACGGCAGCTGGGGCAAAATTTTCTTGAATGGCGACCCCGAATGTGGACACAGCAAGAGAAGGTCGCCAACGAGATGAACCTACAATCTGGTCAAAGTAGACGACGGGCTAACTGATGATGGCTGTGCAGGAACGGTTGCTTTTGAGATCCTTGGAAGACTATGCCCAGTACAATGGACCCCTATATATGATTTGACACGCCAAGGCTCGGAACTGGTTTAAAAAATAGCGGTAAATACCGGTTTATTTCGCTTTTACTCCGAACTTTCATAAGAACGCGAACTTATTGCAACCTACATAAACCGGTTTATTGGACGAGCGACGAGACGGCCGGCTGGCCCGGTATTGTGCCGCGTAAACAAAGATAGGTACCGACATTAATTGACGTTCACACTTATAATGGTTCACCCGAGTCTTTGACTGGCTAAAAGGGAATAACAACCCAGATTGTTGTAAAAACATAATCGGCGGGAAGCTTGAGGTTTACTGTTTGAGTTTGTATTGTTTCTCAGGGGAGACATACAACTTGTAATGGATTGCAGCTTGTAACTTCACTTGTAAAACTGACAGTATAAAAACGATATTATATAAGTACCTACGGCCCGATTCGAACTTTAAGATACGTCAATTAATAGATCTAGAAACGATATGGATTAGATATGTCGGTGTCAAATGTGACGTTTCTTCAAACAAAAACGTCACTTTTGACACGAACACAAATAATCCATATCGTTTCTAGATCTATTAATTGACGTATCTTAAAGTTCGAATCGGGACCTAATCTAGAAAACACCCTAGTAACGCTTCTTAGGCAAGGTCACGCCGCGGGAGGTTACCATAACTCCAAAATTTCAGTATATTTTCCCAACTCCAAAATTGTAAGGTATAATTAATCCATAAACTCGTAAATGTTATAAGGTTATCATTACTAGAAAATATCTTCCAGTTTATTACGGCAGCATACAGAGCTGACACTCTGATAGGGCACAATAGGGAATATTACGCAAAACTGCGTAGAGGGCGTCACTAGGCCAATCACATGGCCTACCGTGAAACACGACAATCGAAAGTTCGGTTTCTGCCTCTCTATCACTCTTGCCTATTCGATCGATAGAGAAACAGATAAAGAAATTTCGATTTTCCGCGTTTCGCGGTAGGCCACCTGTAAACAAACCGCATCAATGCCATAGTGAAAACCTGTTTAAGCCCTAGTATGTTTAAGTTACTCTATGGTAAAACAAATTAGTGCTGCACTCTGGCGGCAGAACATTGCAGTAATACTCCCTATTCCACAAACTAAATTTTAACCGTTACTTGATAAAAATATTCGAAATCATGGCAAAATTGTGCGATTTACAAATTGTTTTTTCAGTCTGGGTTCTAGCCCGCTAAAAATAAATCTGTCTCGATCATATGAACGTGTAAAAGAGAGCTACAAGAATATACGGCTGCGATTTATTACTTTTTGCTAAGTGTCCGATGCTCGGAGCGGGTGCGATATAAAGTCTGGCATGTGACAGTTTTTTTTAAAGAAAAGTTAAGCTTCATAGCTTTTGCCAATTTCGTCTTATATCGGGAGTTTTACGAGCTCAGCTAGGTTATCACAGAGCCACTAATTTATTTAGTGGCTATGTGTGCTGTGGTTTCACCATTATGAAAAGTTTCCAAAAACGGAATTGGCAAAATATCTGTAACACATACATATACAGATGTAGCGTACTATTATTTTTCATCGCATTTTCACGGAAACGTACAAATGTGTCTTGCTATTTCAGTCAGTCTCGGTACAAAAAGTACTGACGTTGACTGAAGTAGCATGACAAATACGAACGTTTCCGAGAAAATACGATGGAAAACAATTATGCACTACATCAACTCTGCTCACAAATTTTAAAGGAAAGGAAATCAGCCGCACATACGAAAGCTGTTCTGCACACGTTGAAACAGACAGACGCTTCGCTCGCGCTTCGTGCTCTCTCGGACAAGAATAAACTATACAGGGTAAGGCCCCTGTACACAATGGGCCAGCGCCGGCCAGTCCAAGGGACGCAGCCATGAGGTAGAATGAGATAGCAATATCACTTGCTCCCTCTAACGCATAAATGCGTCCCCCAGACTGGCCCACGCTATGGCCCATTGTGTACACCTGTACACAATGCACACACACATCAGATGCCTATAGACAGATGCACACATAAAACTACACGAATAAGTTTACGTCGCTACTCTTGACACATTCTGAACAAGAAAAATATGTCATTCATCGCTTCTGCTGACAGGGGAGTGACACACGCGTGATATGTCACACGCTAAAAAGACGAATATACACGCGCAGAAAAAACGTCATTCCAGCAGCAATAACATAACGTAATTTGACACAAATCCTCACATCACCTCGCTTCACAATAGTGTTGGTTAAGACTCAAGTCTTGAGAGTCCTCTGCTTTAGAAATCGACTCGGTTTTTCAGACTCGAGTCATTAAGTCGTAACTTGAGTTTTTATTGAGACAGATCTGTAAAGACTTGAGTCCTTTAAAGATAACTCTTAACATATTTGTGAAACCACATTGTCTTCAATACACGAAATTCACATCATCATTCAATAACGCCTATTTCCTTAGTGTTTATTTAGATAAAATCCATACTTTTTTTGACGAAGACTTTATCCAAAGGCTTTAAATTGCGCTCAAAAGACTCAATAAAGGACTAGGCTCGGGGCTTAAAAGACTCGGAAGTTTTTAAGCGCTGAGTCGCATAAAAAAGAGTCGAGTTCTTCTCATTTAGACTCAAGACTCGAGTTCCTACCAACACTACTTCACAAGCAATCCGTAAGCATAAGCACTCGGTGAAAATAAAAGAGCAGTCAAGGGAAATATACCCGTCACTGCAACTTACGTCTGACGTTTCTAACGTCAAATTTATTCTTATTTATAAAAGCCGGTGGTTGAGGCGGAAATACTGGGAGCAGCCGTAGTAAGTAAGCTAAAGCAAAGCGTTCTTTAATCTGGAACTATCTACGTAGCCATAATGCAGTGTCCTGGTTTTACCCCGTGTCAGGGTTTTGGACTAATCTCCCGTACTAATCTAGTAATTAGGTAGAGTTAGACCAAGACAAGTCTGCAACGATTTTAATAGCACACGCAGTGCAAGTGTTATTTTATCTTTTTATTACTATTTATAAATAATAGACAAACATAATAAACAAAACAGATCTCTAAGGAAATTAAACATCATAGAACATCAACAGTAAAGAGCACGTGTCAGAAAACACATTCACAAAGCTTCTCGCATTATGTGTTATCTTGGAAACAGCCGAAAGAACAGCACAATACTGTCCGAGTAGGCTCGTACATATCTCGTATACGGCTCAGTGCGTTCCGTTCGTTTTTCATACTGAATCACTATTCATTTATCCGCTAGATGGAACATATAACTTTACATATAACTCACCAATGTGCAAATCAAATTAGACTTGTTAGAAAAATTAATTCAATAAAGGTCTAAAAAATATTAAAACGATTTCTAGCTTGCTAGAAATTAATTCCTCAATGCGTTTTTTGGATCTAATTTGATTGACCTAGTACAAAATCAATATCTTTAAAATGGGTATTTTAAAGATCCAATATCACTCCAGTTCATTTGCTTCTAAATTCACGACTAGTGTGCAAAAGAAATAAAAAAGTATGTCACATTACATAAATATAACAATAACAGTTCCGAGGATGTAACCAGTAATATGAAATGGTATAAGATGCAGTTCAATTATGAATAAATATTTCTTTAAGTTTAGTGTACAGTACACTGTCCAATATACCAGCGTCTGTAGTTGTGAGGACGCATTATCGCGATGATTCAAAATTCAAAATGTTCTTTCTAAAGAAGGTAATCTATGTAGTGAATGGATGCTGTCTAGTGGAAGTAAGGCGTGTTGGAAAAACACGTATTTTGTTTTACGTATTCGATTGCTACTCTTTTTCTATATGTTTTCATTGTTGCTGATATTTGTAGTATTGGTCATTTATAGGTAATGCACTTTTTATTGATTCTTAGTAATATTAGAAATGATTTCGTCATAATCGTCCATTTTTCTGTGTCTATCTGCACGCGGATTAGTTGAAACGGCGGATTTTAACTAGGTTGACATTAAAAAGGGCAACACATTCGTAAAATAAAATATTAAAAACTTTTTCGGTGTCGTTCACCACTATATATTATGTTAAGTACCTAAGAGAGCTTTTTTTGTTTTATCCCAGTATGGAATGTTATTGAAGACATTTTCATAATTTCATGCGTGATTGAAAACCCTTTTTCGATCCAATCAAGGATCAAAATATGTAATCCTTCAATACCTACCGACTGCATCGCTCGAACATAGCTTTAAAATTTATATTTGTCTTGAAATCTCAGAGACAAGGAAACTTCCACCCACATGTCTGAAGTTTGCTGCAAGTTAAGACTTCCCAGTCACAGATTGTTTCTTGCAGACTTCACTACGATTGCGACAAATGTAGTAACTCCATTTGAAATCCCATTGAAATCTGCACCTTATTAACAGTAGCCAAGGTAAAAAATTGAATGAGTTTTAAAATGTAGTTATGGTTTTCCTAAGTACGGTTGAACGGAACGCTTTTCTGACTATCGACGTGTTTAATTCGAAATTCAAAAAGTTTCGAACGCGTTCGAATAACGGTTCATGTTTAATTTATTGATTCTATTGTTTTGAGTTTGCGAGGACTTGGTCTGTGTTTTATTTTTCCCACTTTTTTAAGGTTTTATTCTTATTACGTCAAATTTTACACAGAACACATCTTTTCCTTGTGGGAACGGCAGGCATCTGTTGTTCAATAGTACATTACGATAAAAGTGTGAAAAGTATGGAGTGTGTGTGTGAAAAGTGTGAATTACCTTTTCGCACGTGTATTGTATAACGTTTTACAGTACATGACTCTTTACATTTTTGACATAGGCACGTACCTAATGTCCTTAATCCCGCCCTAGGGCGGTAAAGTTAGCACCTATGTACTGTAAAAATGTTTTCAATGTTTGTGGCATATGGTCTGTCCGTTGACGAAACTATAGGGCTACTTGTCCACTGGAGCGGAGCGAGGCAGCGAGATAAAAATCCACCAAAAGCCCAAAGAGGAGCGGAGTTTTATGCAATTCTATTGGTGGATTTTAACCTCGCTCATCTCTCTGCCTAGCTCCGCTCCAGTGGACAGGCAGCCTAAGGGTTCCGTTTTTTACCATTTTAGCTAAAACCCTGCTAAAACTAGATTGGAAATCTACCTGCGAACATCAGCTTAAAATAGAAACACTGCCAATACAGTCTAACGGCTGTTTGCTTACCGTCGGGTTTAAACTATATCAGTCCATCTAAATTGGAAGCGGCCGCGGGTAAAATCAATCGATGCACAAACAGAAATAGCAAGTGTTATTGTGATTGCCACAGTGGTGGGCTTTACGGGAATATTTTCGGTATCGTTTCCGGTAAGAAAAACTCTTACAGGAATATTTTCGGTAATATGGGAAAAATATCGGTATCGTTAATGAATATAAAAAGCAAATGTGTCTTACAGGAATATTTTGGGTATCGATCCCTGTAAGAAAAAGAAAATGTGGCGTACAGGAATATTTTCGGTATCGGTTCCGGTAAGAAAAAGCAAAAGAAAAAGGAAGAGGACCGCGACTACTGGCGTCTACTCCACCGGCAAGAGCTAGGGGCTCTTGCCGGCTTAGCGTTGGTAGCATAGAGGTAAGAGCGTGTGACTCTCATAACTCAGGTACCGTTTAAATCCCGCCTGGTAACAGTCAGGTTTTCGGAACCTCGAGAACAAAAAACTTTCCTGTAACTGCAGCCTCGCGACTAGCGGTGGTCTCGCACACTGCCAGAGTTCAAGCAGTGAAGTTGTTTAATAAGTTGCCTGTCAAGTTCAAATCTATATAATACATAATAGGCTCAATTATGTATTATGACTATAGGTATTATTGTAAAATTGTAAATGAATATTTGTAAATTGTAAATAGGCATGATTTATTTAGATAATAATGTAACATTCAGACACAATTGTATTATTGTTTATGAATAAATGAAATGAACTAAAATCAACCTACGTAAAAAATATCATTTCATATTTACCAGTCACTTTTCGGTGAAGGAAAACGTCGTGAGAAAACTAATTGCCTCGACCCATACAAAATGTATGGAAAGAGAGAAAGAGAATCAGATGCGACTGCAGACATATTATCAGAGAATGACTAAAATGTTCAGTGCCACAATTTGCACAAAGCATACCATGATCATATACATAATTGGGTCCCCTCTATGTGTTATAGTAGGTAGGATCGTAAGGAATATTCCCGTTAAAGGAACTCTTCCCGTAGGTACATCACTAGATGAGTATAAAATATTAACTACGTATATATCTGATTCCTGAGTCAATGCTTTTACTGCGATCCCTTGTTTACAGTCTGTTGGCTTGTTATTGTATTAGAAATGAAATGTCATTTTCTTTATTTTACAAATGCATACGCAATCAGCAATCACAATGCTACGAGGATTTTGATATGTTTTTGATATTGCATGTGGCTGTATCTTTATTCTATTCACTGAATTTACAACGAATTAAAAATATGTTTGAAAAAGGTATCAATCAAATTAAAATATCTGACGTTCAGTAGAACTATTTTTTAAGTGTCACTGCGTCAGACTATTTGTATATGAAGCTAAAATAGTTTTTTTTAAATTGCATAAAAGAAAAAAAACTTGCAATTCTACCTAATTTACGTACTGTGGTATTTAATAGTTCCAAATAGCCACTAAGCACCAAATAACAACCATAAATGGATGGTTTATTCTGGTTTTTAACAAAATTAATCAAGAAATATTTAGGGCTTGGCCATACTAAGCAACGCTTGTACATAGGTACTAGGCGACAATGTAAATATAAATAGATAAATACATACTTAAATTCAAAAAACATCCATTACTCCGGACCAAATATTCGTGATAAACACACAAATAAATGGCCTTACCAGGATTCGAACCCGGGCCTCTTGCTAGGCTAGAAACCGTTCAAATATCTCGAGATCTCACCAAACAGTGATTTTCATAATTATTTACGATACAAGTGCGGAAAAGAGGAAATTCGAAACGAGTGACGATAAATTAAAGACGACCGAAGGGAGTGTTTTAAATCGACACGAGTTGCGAATTACCTTTTTGCACGTGTATCGTACAACGTTTTACAGTACATATGGCCCTTTAAACTTTTTACGTACGCACGGAAAGTGCTCTTTTCCGCACTAGTGCCGGAAAGTAGAACCATAATTAAGGTAAACGTACTAGTGCTCGACATGCTAATGCCCAATAGATGACACCTTGTTGTCACCTCTATTGACAATGACTTAAGTTTCAATATGACATGTACTGGGACCGCGTCGAGCGCCAGTACGTTTACCTCATGTAGTGTAAAATCATTTCCAAATTCCGTCAGGATTATTCTCTGAAGTCCGAAAATTCAGCATGCATGTAATACGAAAATGGCGTTCCGACTGAGAATTCATCTTCGTATAGGCAGGAAATTAAAATACGAACAAGAGGAGTTCCAAATGGAAAAATGTATCAAATCCACATTTCTTTCTGGAGATTTGCGTGGGATGTTTCACAGGAATCTGGGTTTTATTAGGGACTATTGGATTATTTTCAGTGCTTTTTAGTTCCGGTATTTACACAGATATTTGGTTTTACACTAATTTTTCGAGTACTTACCTACTTAATTTATTATATTACTATTCATAATAATACAATACATCTGTAATGCAGTAGCGTAAAGGATGACTCACGTTAGACCGGGCAGGGTCCGGGCCGGAGCTTCCGGCGCTTCGTTTTCTATGGAAGGCAAGGTTACAAGCGTTCCCAATTGAAGCGCTTAAATTGTACAAATTGTACAGTTTCTCTTTAGTTGCGCCTAGGCAAGCTAGAAAATAAATGAGCACGTGCTAACGAGCTCCCACGCAGAAGAGAAAGACAAGCTTATATTCAACAATGAGTGTAACAAAGATGATGATAAATATATGCGAAAATTAATTAACGAAAACAGATTCATTCGTATTAGGTATTCCATAAGTAAATATAGAAGTATTTTTTGTGCTCCTTGTGTATGAGTATAATAAACTATCTATAGTTATAAAATGTAATTGTACTAGAATCGAAACAGCACGACCGACTTCCAAAATATCTACCTACCTATCGGGACTGATGTATTTGCCTGAATGTCGCTCGCTGCAACACTCACGTTAAAAACGTCTCACTTAGGAGCTTACACGTATATATGTTCTACGTCTCACGAACCCATTGACTGCGCTCCAAGTACGTGTATGCTTACTACTAGTAAGTAGTAAGCATACACGTGTGTTCTAATAGAAACATTCCGCAGTTCGATAACGCCATCCGCTGTCTTATTTTCATGAGCTTACCGAGCCATTGCTTCAAACAATCCAGCAAAATAAAGCTTAGAAATTAAAAGTGGAAAAATTCGCTGTTTCGGGCGAGGCTTTACGGCATCGTTTGTAGACGTTTCTGCTGAATACAAAATTGATTCAGCAATTTCTTCTTATGTGTTCTTATATTTGGCCCACCACGCCACACAGCTGCTTCTATATTTTCTACACCTAGTTTTTGTAAAGTTACAAACAACATAACATAACTTTGCCTTAACTTTGCTTAATTTCGTTTGTACTGAACTGTGATAATTTCGTTTGTACTGTGACGTGATGCGGTGGGCAAAGTTATGCTGAAAGGGCTATCTTATAGTACCTATTTTACGGTACCAATGCGACTTTGATTTGATCAGTCTTATGGGAGACCTGCCAGGTCGATTCGTGTTGCCAAAACGGGGGTTAAGGACCTGAGATTGAATGTAGATACTGTCGCCATCAGATATATCGGAGCAGCCAAGGTGCTCACATACATCAGAACATGCCTCAATTGTCAAGGCGTTAGAGTGCCTGTTCAGGTATTTTTGAGGACCTCGGCCGCTCCGATTTATCTGACGGTCACCCTCAACCATGAGGAACGACGAAAAATATCGGAAATCACTTTTTACTGGTACACCCAAAACGTGTGCTCGTTCAGCGATGGTAATATTGATCCAGCTTCTTAAAAGTGTCAACGTATTCTGTGACAAAATGTCACAAGTTTAATAGACGACTGCTGACATAAGGCGTTTTGGAGATGGTGATGTAGCGGTGCTTAAAAGTGCACGATGTGGAAGGCTGAAACAATAACGAGGGAAATCTTGGGAACAGATTGTCGTGCTCTGGAGCTTTTTACACTGCGCGACTTGAGGAGTCGCACTCGACACCAGTGGAGGATTAGCGGTGTTCGCCGCTGGCCGCCCTAGGCCCCAGGCCCTGTAGTAACTACGAGTACTAGCCGCCCCTTTCTCAGGAACCAACCAATGACCGCCGCCCCTAATATCTTGCCGCTCTAGGCCCGGGCCTTAGGGCAAATCCGTCACTGCTCGATACTAATGTTACCTTATTTGGTACCAGACAGATGATAAATACCTACCCATGTAATATACTTGTGTTTTAATTAAATGTAATATTGTTGTTTCCTCGCTCAATGTGTTAGCGTTTTGATATACCGGAGAAATGCTGGCGTACAAATTTATATCAGGCGACTATCGCACTGGCCGACCGGACACGGCGATAGTGTGAAGACCACCTAAATCCGATTGTGGTGCAAAACAAGACGAAGCAGCAAAATACTCTCTTTTTCTGTCACCAGAAACCAACAAAAAAAAACACGTTAAACTCTTGCGTTTTTATAAACTAATTTCGGGTAGTTTGGTGGTCTTTTATTTATATCTCCGTTGACATTTGCTGGGCCGTCAGTCTTTCCGTGACCACAGCTGGTGCAACTCAGCCGAAACGTCGGAATTTAAGTTAAAAACAATGAAATTATATAGCGGTGGACCCGTTTGCGTAATTAAATATGTGAACAAACAAAAAAGTCGTCGGGTATAAAAAACCCGATGCCATCAAAAGTTCAGTGTTGCTAGCACTCGATCCGTGTGCAGGATCCCCGTACACCCGTAAATACCACTGTGCTCGTTCTCAAATGGCTTCCATTCCGTTCGTGAATATTTTCTGCGAATACTTTGTGAATAATCAGGGATTACAATTCGATACAAACATGGAAAGGATTAGAGCATTTAGTAACTGGAGACGTCATGGCTGTCATTTTCTGTACGAAACAGTCTGCCGATTTTTGCGGGGGAAGGGACGTCACATGTATTGCTATTTCTACATGATTTTTACGTAACGTACAAATAGCCATGTCAGTCCTTACAAAAGTTTGCACAATTGTGCAAGTTTTTCGGCAGCGGGGTAAGCTCTTAAAGACGACTTCAATTATTAAAACCTTATAACTAAAAAATTTAGTAAATTAAAATTAAAAACTACTTGAGACGATATCAAAAGTTGGGCTGAACCAGCATGGGGTTCGGCTACTACTGAGCCAATAATGCGAGCCGCAACCTTAGATCAACCAGGGCTAATAAGCGACTTACTACTGGAAAGTGTATGGGAGCCAGCGATGAAGGCGTTCTTTTCACGTTCGCATTGTAAATGCCAACGCCGCCTCGTATGTAATGGTCTACTCACATGGCCCACGATCGCCCAAATACACGCTCGCGAAAAATATCGCAAATACGACCTGGCTGCAGAAGATCTCAGAGCCTCATTCACTCCTCTTGTGGTCTCCTGTGATGGCGCTGTCGGAACGGAATATGAATCCTTCATAAAAAGAACATCCCTTAAGCTCCATGAAAAATGGTCCAAACCATACTCACAAATAATCAACTGGATCAAAGTCAAAATACAAATATCAATCATCATAGCTGTCTCTCTAAGAATTAGAGGAACGAGAAGAAGGATAGAAAGATTTGGATCTGAAGACGGCTGTGGAATACCCATCCTTGAAGATTAGATTTCTCTTCTTTCTACCACACAACTGTATTGAAATAAGCTTAAAATTGTATTATTTAACGTAATAAATGTGTTATCAAAAACTACTTGAATATATTTTGAACTAGTTTCTATCCGCAACTTTGTCTGCGTGGAAAGATGATGACGATGAACAATCGGTGAATTATCCCAACAAGAAATTATTCTTGGAACGGGATAAGTATTTAAGTAGGTACTAAGAATTTCCGAAAAGTCGAGAACGATCTTACACAATTATTTTATTTTCATTTTCTAATAATAAATCTGGCTTTGTCCACCATCACATGTCTGTTTTGTCTGTGTGTGTGTGTTTTGTCACCTGTGTCGAAACGTCGGTAAAGAAATAAAGGTAATTGAATAAAATTCGCGTTAGACCCGTCTATAAATGTGAGTTAATATGTATTCAAAATGCGAAAGTTTTAAATATTATAAGCTGGCTTTGATCCGTAAAACTTGACGACTCAACAGTATTCAAATAAAAAACATTTAACAAATGTTGAAATCTTTTCTCCAAGAAACGCCTACGTTTTAGAATGTCTTGATTTAGATTTATACGTAAACAAGCGACCCGCCCCGGCTTCTCACGGGTTATACAAAACCTTAAAAAATTATACACCTGTTCCTCAAGAATCACTCTATGGTATGGTGAAAACCGCATGAAATTCCGTTCAGTAGTTTTTGAGTTTATCGCGAACATACATTACCGCTAGGCCACCAGCGCTCTTCCTGGACAACGCGAGAAAGATGATGATGATGATGAGTAATAAAAAATATCTTGTTACCTAACGGCCATTTTACTTCGTCTATTCATATTATTATTCTACTATGAGTCGAGTCGTATGCAAGACTATTTACGTACCTACCTATTTATTTCTAATTTTGTAATTTTTATTTATTTTATTTTTTTATTCACAATAACTGTCATAACAGTTGCCCAATGCCATAGTGTAGCAAAAAGTAATCTAGATACATTTATATATTTAATGTCCGAAAGGGATGGAAGATGGCTTTTATTTAGCACGACTTATGATCCGTACTAAATCACATAAATAAACAATACAGTAATATTTGTGGATTTTCAACATCGTGCATTAGCCCGTGATCTTAAAAGCTACAGATAACTAGTATTCTCGCTTCGCAATCGCCCATAGTCTTTCTGGATTTTCAGATCACTTAACCAGGCGTGGCTCACTCCGTGATTTCGTCGCGTCGCTACAAGTACATGCGGCCCACACCAATTTTGGTGTCTACCAGTAGTAGTTGCCGCTCACCGCTAATACGGAACGGACGCCTGCTCGCGCTTGCGTCACCTTGCGGTCATATCTGTCGTAATAAACGCGTTTTGTTGGAGAGTGATCCTTCTGTAGTACTATGATTTTATTCTGTGACTTAAAGCTGGTTTCACAATAGTCTCGACTCGCCCGTATTCGTACAAGCAACGTGAATACACAACCAACCCTTCACTTATCTTGACATTTACTCGATTAAGTATTTTACCCTTTTTGTTTGATATTTTTGGCACATTAATTTTCGGGGCTTGGAACAACCATTAAACAGGAACAAAGTACATTTTTCCTGGACCCAAAAGTTAGTAATTAATTTTTATATATTTTTTCCTTTGATACGAGTATAATGAATTATGTATTAGGTACACTAATATTTTACTCATTTCAAAATCATAGCACAGGAATTTCAGTCGCACCTAGCCTAACTTCTAAGCTGAAAAGACATTTTTATCTACTCGGTCTATTGTAAACACAAAAAACTGAGTTTTTAAATACACACTGGATTGAAGCGTGGTGAAACTGTGATTTAAGTAGACGATAATTATGATGTACCTATCTAATTCAATACCTTATATATTTAAAACGGCAGATACGTTGAGTCATTTGCTATGCTAGGCCTAGAAATTTTTAATTTTGCTCACGTTTTTTTTTTCAGCTCTATGCCAGTTTTTCGTAAATTTCAAATGTTTACTTGCGCAATAGTAAAAAAAACCGTGGCCAATTTTTTTTTTCTAGGCATGAGTATCTAGAGTAGCAAATGACTCAACCTATCTGCCGTTTTAATTTGGCAAACGATGTACCAAACACCCTGTATATGTATTTTACTTTTTAAACTCTTAGAATTAAAAAAGTTTTTTAAAACTAGTTTCGAAACTAGCGAAATAATACAATACATGTTGCTTTTTCAAGAAAGGGACGTAATTTATTACTTCGTAAAAAGGGGCCCACTGATTAACAGTCCGCCAGACGGTATCGGCCTGTCTGTTAGAGCAAAATTTTGACAGTTCCGAACAACTGACAGGCCGATACCGTCCGGCGGACTGTTAATCAGTGGGCCCCTTAAGGGTTGTATGAATAAAGGGGAATCCTTAGAATTTACTTGCCAACCTTAAAACTAAACCAATTTTACAGGGACCGTTACCGGTATAACTAAAAATCAAAATAACAAGCATTCGCAATATTTCTCTGATATTCTAGAACACGATATTTAGGTAAGGACAATGAGTTATCAGATGAGCTAATTGAAATGCAAAAACATACATAAACAACTGATATACCGAAATTGAATGCCGGTTAATTTGTATGAAAAATAAATATACCGGTGTGAGGTCCCTGCAATTTTAACACTAAAATTGAATAGCATTTGTCAAAGTACTAACTCGATAGCAATGACGATGTCACACATCGTTCAAACACCGTTCAAAAGCCAGCCTTTGTATAAATTACCTAGACGAACACCAACTAGTCTGACCAGTTAGCTAGACCCCTAATTCTCCCTAGTAAGCCCCCATGTTATACGGTCCTTGCTTTAGAAGCGAGAGGCACGGGGGATCAAGTAAGATTGGTGGTTGGTGTCATATTGACTGACACTACCAATTTGCATATGAAAGAGGATAGGCCTACTGCCGTTTTCGCAAACAGAGTTAGGTAATGTTTACATTTCTGGCACCAGAATAGACTAAGCCTTGATGGGCATTGAATTTTGTTGGAGCTAGTAAGTCCCATTAATTGAGATGCACAGATGTAGTGCATAATTATTTTCCATCGTATTTTCACGAAAACGTACGAACGTGTCTTGCTATTTCAGTCAGTCTCGGTACAAAAAGTACTGAGGTTGACTGAAGTAGCATGACAAATATGAACGTTTTCGAAAAAAAACGATGGAAAACAATTATGCACTACATCTGTACTTAAGTTTTAAAATCGAATCGTTACACTTTTTTAAAGAAGTGCGATTCAACTTTTAGACTGACACCTTTCACGTCTTCCAAGTTACCTACAGTTAGTTTTAGCAAAGACATATGTAACTTCGTATAAGACGAATAAAGTCTAAGGAAAAAACGTGCCTCGGAATTCAAGTAAAAGTCATTCTCGAATAGATGGCGCACACACCTTTAGCCTATCCTCGGCTAGATGGCGCGACGACACCGTTTCATATTTATCAATTTTAACACATAGATATCAGTGAATCATTATCGATATCAAGTTTTAGTCGTCTATCGACACACGACTAAAACTCAAAATGAAAACGCATAAAGTTATCAAATAATGTATATATATGGATAAATGATTTTATTATTTTTATATCATTTTGATCCATGTTCATTCACTGATATCTATGTGTTAAAATTGTTAAATATGAAACGGTGTCGTCACGCCATCTAGCTGAGGATAGGCTAAAGGTGTGTGCGACATCTATTCGAGAATGACTTTTACTTGAATTCCGAGGCACGTTTTCTCCTTAGACTTTATACGTCTTATACGAAGTTATATATGTCTTTGGTTTTAGCTTATTAGTTACCAATAAATCACGTTTACAATTAAATATTTCTTAATATAAGGTCTCGTGGACAGATTAGTGTCGGCTTAAAGGTTAGTTTACCAAACGTAATATTAATTATTTTTTAAATTGAAGTCATATTAGAAAAAGAAAATTACGTACATTTTACCCTATGGAAGCCTTTAACCTCGTCTTGTCCATTGTGCTCAATATTTTTTTTGAGGAGGTACTTATGTGTGCTTTAGTGTCTATTCTTTAGTTCACAAAAAAACATTGGCACATATATAAGATAAGATAAAAAGATAAAATAAAATTTATTTCATTAATAATATACTCGTTAACTGGTTTGCAGTCATTGACATCATGACTCTGCTTATGTCTAACTAACTTCACAGACATCATCTGCGTCTCGTCTCTTCAATCATACCTTCCAGAATGTTTAAGAAAAATCTGTCGTATCAAGTGTCCTAAGATCTTGTCTCTCCTATTCATACTTACTTGTCCTATCATGTAATGTAAGCTAACACTTCTCGAAGACATTATCACACTTCTCTAGAATTACACAATACCTACACCTAAAATGTTGTTGTATACTGAAAGAAACTCACAAAGTATTGAAATTAACCAAATAACTACTTACTGAAAAATATCATGTTAATTTCATTTTCGGAGATTTTCATCAATAATCGCAGTAGCGAACGGATTACCTCAAAAACATCTAACGTTACGATGTCTGGATTGTCAATGAATCGTATTGTTGGAATGACACTTTGACGTCACGTTTGTTTACACGATAAGACACGTAACGATAAATACACTTTAAATAAGCAATTCATTGACTCAGAGAACTCAACGTCTTTATAACGTCAACTCAAGAATCTTACATCTTTTACATTTATTGAACAAACCCTTACAGTCGAAAATCGCCAAGCATCGGCCAATCCAAGATTAACCACAACCTCGAGCAATACATCACTCGTATCGGATTATCCACTGCCGATCTATTGATACCGCCATTAATCATCCGAGGAAGAAATCTCAGGGGGCACTTAGCCTAGTTTAGGGAATGCCTCGAGAAAAGTGGCTGATAGTTGATTTGGGAGCGTGCGTTTATTTTTACGGACATTTTCTACGGGACATTTTTAGGACATACAATAAAATGTGTAAAAATATTTTTCACATCACCTATCCGAAAGAGGGCTTTTTCTTCCCCGCTAGGAGGGATCAAAGTGGCACTTTTCTTCCCTGCTAGGAGGGATCAAAGTTGTACGTTTCTGTTCTAGGACACGATTTTTTCTTTCTTGCATACTAGTTTTTTTTGGTCAAATAATACGTATTTTGGAACATAACAATTTCCTCATAGTTGATGTGAAAAGCAGTATGTGTCACACGGTATCAAAATTATTTCGTCTTGGGCGTTAACACTTGAATCCCTCATTACGCTCAGGATTCTACTTTAGAATCCCTCACTACGTTCGGGATTTTATTGTAGAATCCATCGCTTCATTCAGGATTCAATGTACGCCCTTGACGGAAATATATCATTTTGATCCCTTGTAACACAAACTACTTACTAGTCCATAATCGATAGCCAGGGAGGAAAATGAGGACTACGTTTTTATGGAGGAGCGGTCGTCCGCTATCCACTATCATTATAAGATCAAATCGAAACGTGTCCCAGTAGAATTAGTGTCTCGCTTTAAAGACGTTCTAAAATTGAAAATGGTGTACCTCTTACACTAAACGTCTGCACAAATCATGAATTGGAAGGTCAATAAAAACATTTATTAAGTTAAAGAAAGAAGTAAAGCATCTACCCGTATCTCTACGTAATGATCAAATGTCGACAACATAGTTAGTATGTACTTAGTAGGTATTATCAACATGCCGAAAATGACCATTGTTCAATCGAAACAAACAACTTCGAAACATCAAACGCGAACAATGCAGCTCGACTCTCGCCGACCAGCGCAGCTGCCGCGGCTATGACAAATTGCTGGATTGTTCAACTGTCCATATTTATGTTAACACTAGATGCCTGTGTTTTGACAGTGAATCTACATGGTTTATTAATTGCAAATAACCTAGGTCTCGTGTGTATATATACGATTTTTGACAGTTTTACTCGTACTTATGATTCTAAATTGATTTCAAGCTTACAGCAATTTTTGCACATTATAAGATAAAATCAGAAACGTGTCCACGTAGAATTCGTGTCTTCCTTTAATGACGTTCTAAGATTGAAACTTTTTGTGCCTCCCTCCCTAAATATCTACACAAACAATGATTAGTTAGGTTAAATGTTAAAAGTTAAATGTTTCGTTAAGAAATACAAAACCCGTATTTTACTATACATAATTATCAAATGTCGACAACAATACAAACAAACGTGCTTATATATAGGTATTATCAACATGCCGAATACATATTCGCCATTGTTCAATCGAAACAAATAACTACGAAACATCAAACGCGGACAATGCAGCGCAACACCCGCCGACCAGCGCAGCCGCCGCGGCTATGACAAATTGCTGGATTGTTCAACTGTCCATATTTATGTTAACAGGAGATTGTGTTTTGACGGTGTGTTCATTGATTACGATTGCCTGGGTAGTTTTGTTCTTATATGCAATTTTTGGCCACAAAATAGATTGTATCATTCTAGTTATTTTTCACTAAATACAAGAAGCGGTTTACATATTCTCTAAACTGCTTTGAGGTTTACAATTATTACCTAGTTTTTCGAATAGGTCAGATAGTGTTCCGTATGACCTACATATTAATCCATCAGAGTTAGGTCAGACATAACAAAATCAACCTGACCAGTGTATTTAAAGCTGAAATTCTCCCCAGTATAAAGCGACACATCCGTGCTTAGTCCTGTCCTGCTGTATTTTAAATGAGCCATTTCCTGCCACTCCGCATGTCACGGCTATCGGTGTCCGAGCGCGAATTTACGATTCGTCTGGAGGCTAGGAATTCTTTGTTCCCGAAAGCTAGGGTGTGCTTCCAGTGCTGGTTTTCTTTACAAATTCGGTCCCGGGACCGGGAATTCTCGGTTCTCGATCACATTTAATACCATGAGCATTCCCTGGTCATGCCCAGGGATTTCTACAAATCTACTCTCACTGTTAAACCAATTAAAGTTGACCAGCATTGTGACAAAATAAGTAATATCTTCTGGAAGGACTTAATCATACTTGACTTAAGAAATTAGGGGCCTAGTCAAGATGAAAATCGTACATTGCCAATCGCCAAATGAATAAAAAAAAATATCAGGATGACAGATGCTACGAAAAGTCTGGTGACTAGAGTTAGACCAAGATAACTCTGCAACAATGTAGACAGCACAGACTGTGCAAGTGTTATTTATACGTTATTATTTCATAGGAGTTTGACTTTTAAAATAACACTGGCATAGTCTGGGCTATCAAAATCGCTGCAGACTTATCTTGGTCTAACTCTATATCCCTTACATAATTTTAGTTCCGATTGGCGTTACCTCACAACGATTTAAATCGAACCGTATCGAATCGAATCGATTTTAACGAAATTTAAAGATAGAAACGATATCATCTTGGCCAGGCCACCGTCTCTGTTATGTGATGTGATATCATGTTTAATTAAAACATAATCATTACATTTTACTTATTTACGATACAAGTGCGGAAAAGAGGAAAGAGGAATTACCTGTTCGCACGTGTATCGTACAACGTTTTACAGTACATATGGCCCTTTAAACATTTGACATCGCACGAAAAGTGCTATTTTTCGCACTAGTGCGGGAAAATAGGACCATATGTACTGTAAAAGTATTTTCAATTTCCCTTCCCGATTGACATAAGTATGGAAAAATAATACATTAAACTAAGTCGTAGTTTAGAAAATACCGTTTAACTTAAACGATTCATTAGCCAGCTCCTAAATGTTTGTGAAAGCTCTCAACAAAATGCAAACAGTTCTAAATGGAGCTCTCTAGAAAGAATAAGCCGTAGCGAAATATAGCGTGGGATGTTTTAGAGAATTTAGAGTATTCGAGAACAAAATAAGGCTCGTTTGGGTTAGGGCTGCTAAACCAAAGTTAAATAAATAAATAAATAAATATTAGGGGACATCTTACACAGATCAACCCAGTTGTTTATCTTTTACTGGCTTTTGCCCGCGACTTTGTCTGCGTGGAATTAGTGACAGCAGCTAAAGTAGGTATAGCGCCTGGATAATGGTAGCAATCATTCCATTCGCGCATTGCTTAGGTACTTCAATTATAAGGCAATGCATTAACTCTTTCAAAGAGTTTGCAAAGGGGTCTTTGCACTCTCTTCAGGGATGATTTCCGACATAAAAACTATCCTATGTCCTTCCCCGGGACTCAAACTATCTCTATACCAAATTTCAACGAAATCGGTTCAGCGGCTTAAGCGTGAAGAGGTAATGTTGACAGACAGACAGACACACTTTCGCCTTTATAATATTAGTATGGATTAACGTCGGTTTTATTTAACGCTCTGAAGCCCATATTTTATCTGATTATTTCTGACGTAAAAATTAAACACGGTGAAAATTCGATTCTTTGGAAGTATTAAAAGTGAGTGTTACTTACTCGTAAACATTTTGTACGACTATGATTCATGCGACGAAGCCAAAAAGCGCGACTTGATAAAGTTTGTTAAGGGGCCGGTATATGACGTTTTCGATTTATATAAATATTGTAAATATTTAGTTTTAAGTTATGTAAGTTTCTCATATGAGTGAATTTTAAAAATTCTTTTGAGAAATAAAGATCTTTGAACCGATTTAGACCTCACTTTGTAACCATAATTTGTTCAATAAATGTTTAATAATTGCATTAAATTACACGTAAATTTTTTCACGAAGAAACCGTGTACCGACTCTTCATGCCATTATATTTTTAATTTGCTGTTATTCTCTACAAATCGACACTAAAAGTATAAAAAAATCAAAATATGGAGTTCCGTTTGAGACAGAAGCAAAACTATTTTGTCTTTGACAGTAATTGAATTATTGTGTGATTTTGAAAGCTAGATAATTCAGCTACCAATTTATTATCGATTTATATTTTTACTCACAAAGACAACACAGAAATTCAATCGCAAATGTAAACTTTCGAACAATTTCCATACATTGACGACATCACTCAAAATTCTTCTTCAAGTCAGATGCCCGTTGGGGCTACACCGGAGCACACGTGTACTTCTTCAAATGAAAATGACAGCTTGATTTGCTTGCTTTTGACAATTATATTGACATTCAATCATATACGCACACGAGAAAGCATACCAGTAGATAAATTGTATTTCAAAAAATAGGGTACATAAATATCAGCTCGCGTCTCATTTAAATTTGATTTGCTGTTATTTACGGGTCACAATGGTTTAAAACCGCACTGCGTCGCTGTGCGTGCAAAAGTCGCCATGTGTTTTTAACCTACTTTACAGGAGACACAAAAAACTGTTTATTTCGATAATTATTGAACATATACAAATCAATATTTTTATGACAAAAGTATTTGCACTTTTACATATATTACGGAATTATCTGAAATGATAGTTTAGTTTCAATAGCGTGAAAAAATTTTTTTTTCAAAAATATGTTACATAGCGATTTTTGTTTGAGTCGTAAAAACCTCTAAGTGTCTTAACCTGTACGTGGCTAGATTTAATTATTAAGGACCTTATACAGTTTGTGTGCTTTATCGTCACATGGTTATTTAATAAAATGATGTGGGTGTTCAATAAAACAGAAAAAAAATATTTAAGACGATATAATGGAAATTTTATCATGAATGAATAGTTTACGTATTTTTTTTTATTATAACTAGATATTACTACATATTAATATTTCCTTGCTTGTAGGCAACACAAGGGTGACTGTGGTATTTGCGTAGCTTGTAAATTGAAATTTTGTTGTCTTCTAATATTTCTTTAAACTTCTTTCTCCCAACAGCATACGAATAAAGGATTCAAACGACTCTTCTACATATATTCTGGTACTATTTATTATCTGGTACTAGTTATTTATAATTTTCATTTGAAAAGACATGAATAATATAATAATGTATTGGTCTGATGTTTACTACTTTTTTTTCATTTATTATCTATAAATTTACAATATTAAACACGACACGATATTGCCTAACTGAGTTTTAGCCGAGTTGAAAATAAACAATTGTCTTTAAGATAGCGACCTTGCCTGTGAAGCCGATGGACCTGGGTTCGAATCCCAGTAAGGGCATTTATTTGTGTGTGATGACACAGATATTTTGTTCCTGAGTCATGGCTTGGTCATGGTTGTTTTCTATGTATTTAAGTATTTATATATTATATATATCGTTGTCTGAGTACTAACAACACAAGCCTTCTTGAGCTTACTGTTGGACTTAGTCAATCTGTGTAAGAATGTCCTATAATAGAATATAAAAAAAATATCTTTAAGTAATGCATAAACGCACTACATGTTCATGTTATAAATTACATTGCGCTAACTTTATACATTTTTTTTATTAGATATAAATCACAATTACATAATATTTTGATCCAAAAGCATCGTTAAACCAGAATGGTTTGTCTCGATACTCCATTCCGCAGTACTTAAATCATGAAATATACAATAGGCAATACATATTTCTATCTTTTATGTGATTTTCCATTCACTTATTACCTTTAAAACTGCCAACAACTTGTAACGAAAACTCACAAAACTCAATTATTTGTACACACACGTAATTTATTTTGCTTGATGACTTTTTAGTGCCAAATCAATCATGATACACTTTAAAATGAACATGTTAACGTGTTTAGTATACAACTTGAGGGTAAGTAAAAGTACATACCTATAACGTAATTACGGTAGACTGGATACTGGATTGTTATAAGAAAATTCCGCCATGTGTCGTAAAACGCACGGCCTGGAAACATAGCCTCGACTCCAACCAGTACAAAAATTATCGCTATGTGCGAGAAACTACATATCGGGCGCAAGCGCATCCAAACAATCATTTTTCAATAAACTTGTAGAAAATATCGCTATGTGTCAAGAATGACATAGCGAGCGCACGTCTGTAATTGCTGTTCAAATAAGCTAATGTAGTTATGTGATTTATTCCAGTTAGCGATTATAGGAAGAGCATTCATTGTATATGCATCACATACCTACATTTGTTAAATCCTTAAATATTGGAATAAGCTCAACGCTGTTTTTGGAGCATATGCGTATGGAAATAAGGTTCAAAATGGCATCAAAACCTAAAAATCGTCAAAAATCACATAGCGACTTTTGTAGGCACAGCGACGACTAAACTATGTTAAAACAATACGATTACAGTCGAATTTAAGTATTATGTTCCTTCAAAACTCGCTTAAAATGAAAAAAGTTTAAAGACTCATCTTTACTGATTGGGATCAATTTTTATTATGCTGGTATCATTTTGCGTCATTTTAAAAACGTATTTGACTTCTGTACGTCAATGAATTTTGATGACAATTGTAATCTTGTATTATATTATAGAAATTTATCTTAAAATATTGCCTATTAACAGGAAGAGTTATGTAATTCGTATAAGTAATACCTGAAAGTCTTGTAAATGATTATTATTATGCCGTTCGTTCCGTCTATATGTATAATGCGTGTACGTGCTGTTCTCTGAAAATCTTCAAGAAAAAAATAACGGCACCAGCACTAAGTACTAGCGAGTTTTTGCGGCTTTGGAGACCGAGATGAAGCTTACAGGCAAATAGCGCTATGGCCTGGTTATTGTTATGTATACCTATGTATCGAATGTTTTATAAATTTACTATAAAAAGCAATGTTTTATTTCGATTAGGTCCACGTTTTGTGCATATTGCATATCTGAAGTATTTTCGTACTAAACTTGAAACTTTCGTTGAAACTAAATAAAATAATATTCCAACTGTACAGTTACCTGCAATTTATGTTACACAACGAAGGCAGCAAAAATATCTGACACGATCTTATTTGTAGAACCATAAGAGCATGTCACATATTTTTGCGGCCTTCGAAGAGTAGGTACCGTCATTATCACCAACTTTGCCAGCTTTTTTTTTAAAACACGAATTTCTCAGAAAAAAAATCACATCATATGACTTTTTTTTTGCTCAGCACGTCCATTGTGACCAAACGCATCAGTTTATTTGAAGAAAAAAATTTTTTATCGTGTTTTTACCCATTTTTTTGCGTTTTAGAGGGCGGGCAAAGATATCTGGGGTTTTCGCCAACATTGCCCACGTCAATTTGGTATTCAAATACAGCTCGTATGATGATGATGTCTAAGGATCACTTAAAGGTTTTGGGCAATCCTACCATTCCCTGTTAATAACTTAGCGATAAGTGTAAAAACTTTTAAATAAATTTGCTGGGCAATGTTGCCTACCCGTTTTTGCCCATTTCCAAATAAGGCTCGCCTAAGCATTTTACAAAGGCTAGGGTTGTCACTTTTGAGAAAATCTGTTACAATAGTTTAATGGCCAAAAATATGATTTTTGTTGTGTTTTTCATTCGTTAACGGGATAAAACATCTCAATAAAGGATAATAAGACAGATTAAATACAGTATAAATATTTATAAACTTATTTTGGTGTACAAACATAACCTTATTTTACTTGCGAAGTTGGGTAAATTAGATGAAAGTGACAACCCTAATCCGTTTTTGGTGGTGGGCAATGTTGGTATGGATGCCAAATTACCGGATTACTTTGCCCACCGCTAAAACTTTTGTGTATTTAGGCCTTTTTAGTTTAAATCTCAATAGATAATCTATGCTTCATGTATTATAACTCAAACCCGGAAATATTTGTCAAAGGGTTCTCAATTTTTTCTACTTGCATTCATTATTTATCAATTTTTTGCCTGCCGAAATATACCCTATATTAGACAACTCGCTCAAAATTCCCAAGTCAAGTTATGCACAAGTTTGGTATATAGTTTTGTCAGAAATATAACCTATTTTCTACTATAAATAGCAGGGTGGCCATAACTATTATATTTTTTTCTACATTAACGAATTTGTTTAAAATTGTCGTTTTGGGCAAAGTTTCCCTGGAGGCAAAGGTGGCGCTAATGACGTAACATATTATTGCAGGCATTAAATGTTTCGGTGATTTTGAGATTATTTTCCAGGTTAGTTTACTAACAATCAAGTTATGCAGATACCGATTTCGTGAACGTATATTTAAGTAGTAAGGTAGGTAATACCGCTATTGTTTAGCGATACCGATTATTTTTGAAGGTAAAACTATACCGGTTGAAATATAAAGATATTAAAATTACAGCAGGGACAACCATTTTTTATAGGTGTACCTAAACCATCATTGGCCGAGCGTTAGCAAAGGTCTCTGTTTCAGCTTGGGCAAAAATGCTTTTGTATGTTCTCCTTTGCAGATAACATTTCTCAACTGATTCTCGTGAAAATTTGTAAGCAGGTTCGATAGAACTATTCTGTTTCGCTTTATCCGCCAAAATGGAATGCCACCCTGCCGAAACTTTATTTATTTAAATTTCCATTGAATGGATTTTGCACCTTATGGAAAACCGTATAGAGTAGTAAATAACATTTTACATCTGACTTCTCGACAAAGCAATATTAGGTAGTAAAACAGTCAACAATCAAATGAATTAAATAGGTACGTCACGTGTGACATGAACAGACAAGGAAAGCAAGATTAAATGCATTGTTTCTCTTTCATCTTTAAATGGAACGCTTTTACCCTCAAAGGAGGCTAGTGGTCAATACTATTAAACTAAAAGTCCAATCTTAAAAAAACATTATGGGTCACTGACCTGTCCCAGTAAAGTGAGGTAGTGTGCGTGAAGTGCGCTTGTGTGTGAAATGGGGTAAATTGACAGAATCTGAAATTTTACCCACCGCTACCGTCGCCTTAAGTAAAGCCATGGACATCTTAACTATATGAGACTGATCTCTGGTAGTTAAGGTGTTTTGAAAAACCATCAAAACGGAGATACAAATCGCGGTCGGAGACCATGAGAAGCTGTAAATGTGCATCTGCTCCCAATTACTTCTAAAAATTTTGGACGTTAATGCCGAGCGAACATGCACCATCGGAATGTGCACAAACGCTATTTGCGCACTAATGGACTGGCCCACTTCGTAGTGCCCGTACGAAGTACCTAATATAAGTACAGATCTTTCAAAAATAGCATTCATATATAGCATGTATGTGTTTTTTGAACAATAAAGATTTTGAAAGATGTCGTACATAACTATTTTCCTTCGTATTTTCACGGAAACACACGAACGTGTCTTTCTATTTCAGACAGTCTCGGTACAAAACGTACGATGTCGTAAAGTGTTTTCCATCGTATTTTCGAGAAAATACGACGTCGAAAATACGACATTTCTGATATACACTTAAAAATAAATAATGTAATACATAAATTGGTACAACCCTACATTGTCTGCAGGCTCATTTGGTAAAGCGGAGCCGGCGGATAGTTGGGGCGGAAGTGGTCCCCGACAACTAGCTTCCGGTCCGGGCCGGGCAATTTTAAGGTTCTTTAGCTGCTAGTAGTGTTTATCCTAAATCCTAGGTGGAAACAAGTCTTTATCGCCTCGTAAGTATCGGCGTACCTACCTGTAAAGTGTTTTCATCATTACTTGTCCTATCACTTAAACGAACGCTTCTCGAAGACATTATCACACCTGCGGTGACAGTATTGTTGCATTTTTATCGCCTGTCACTATGCCTGTCACTGTCGCACTTACATAGTTGTTAGAACGTGACAGCCAAACAGTCAGGCGATAAAAATGCTACCGCCATTGGTGCAGGGGCAGAGCTATTCGTCCACACTACATCATAACAGCCATAAAAATTAACAGTAACAGAGTCCGCGTCAACCACACAGTAATGTCGCAACAGTAAAGTATGACTCACGTTAGACCGGGCCGGGTTCGGGCTGGAGCTTCCGGCGCTTACTTTTCTATGACATATGACCGATGATCACGTGATGCTTTCCATAGAAAACGAAGCGCTGGAAGCTCCGACCCGGATCGGGCCCTCTCTAACGTAAGTCATCCTTAATGCAGCTGCAGTTACCACCGGAACGTCACCTTAACAGAAACAGGCATTTAACCGCTAATTTACCGGTGTTCACTATTAATATAGCTCCCAGTATTCCTTGTGTACCAGCAAGCCGCCGCCGCAATGGCCGCCGCACAAAAGAGTTGTTTACTCAAGTAAAGAGCTTTTGCATTTTTAACCCGCGCCCCGTCACTCGCAGGCTGGGGTAGGGGGTGGGAACAGCTGTGTCACTTTATATTGTGAACACAGTATCAAAAAGGGTATCTTAACTTAATAATACAGGTTGATTTATGAGCAGGACCAACCCTACACCCGCAGTCAATCGGCCCGATTCGAACTTAATGCTCGTAACCCCACCATACAAAGTTTCCTTATTTTTAATTCGAACCTTGCTGTATAGTTGATACGGCTAACTTCGTTAATTTTAAAAAACAAAGAAACAAACGAAATGCTATTTTATGTCGTTTTCGCAAGGTTCGAATTAGATTGTAACATAAGTGTACATTGTAATGCACATTGGGCCTTACGAGGGTATGATACGTCAAATATTACAACAAGATACGATATGGATTAGATATGTTAGTGTCAAAAAGTTTGAATCGGGCCGATTGTTAATGTATCGTTTAGCAGTAAGTGAAACCTGTGAAACAACCACAAAAGGCGTTGCAAACAGTCGGACTTGCCCACTGAGGGTTCCGTACTAATTTAACTTTTTTTTTACAAATTATAGTTTTCAAATTTTTCTTTGTAGGTACTTGTAGTGTAAGACGGTATTATTTGCCAAATTTCATAGTTCTAGGTCAACGGGAAGTAGGTACTAGGTACTGTATAAATTTTGATTCCCTTGAGAGTGTCGAAATATACGTTTTTTGCGGCATAAACGGCCGTATCTTATTTTTACGTTAACTTAGAAGTTTGATTTTTTTCTAGCTTCAAGGGGCTGTAGACCTGAGTATATGGTTTTAATTTCAACTCGATACTTCTACGCGTGCCTAAGCTAAAGGGTCTTGACAGACAAACAGACGGTCGGACGGACGGACAACAAATTAAGTACTCCGATAAGGGTTCCGTTTATTTCTTTTGAGGTACGGAACATTTTTAATGACAAATTTTAATAGCACCCTAGCTGCTCCGTTGCAACTGTGTACTGGTTCTATCAAGGATTTATGTCGAGTGGAGACCTTTATCTTTTCAGATATTATATTTTAACACCTCCTGTGGTATTTGATGAATTTGATGGAGACCGTTACATAATAAATGGGCTGAGGTTTGACGTTCTAATTTAATTTTTACCTAACTGCCGCTAAAGTATACGTAGGTTTCATTAAAGAAGAACCCCCTTATTCATAAAACTTTACGGGTGATTTCGTCAAATTATGTTTTACCCCTTTCTTACAAATACATAAGTCAGAATGACAGATAAAGACAAACGATTCATAGCTAATTCAGGCTACGCGTTTATGAATAACGTCACTAATGTTTATTATAAAAAAGTTATTTCATACTTAGGTACCTACAATTGTTCATCTCCTGGCTACTTTATTATAATGCCTTTAATAAATAGTCGATCATTGTCATCGTAGCTATAGTAAATAGTCGATTATTGTCATCGTAGTTCGTAAAAATTAGCTTGTATGAAAAATTCGACAGTTTTCAGCTGTCATATTAAAAGTGATTAGGTATATATACACGATGATTTTTAATCGGTGATCAGGAGTAGAAAAATATAATATCTAGCCCAAATTAAACTTATTAGGCTAGGTCTCACGCAATTATCTCGTTATTTATTTAATTAAAAGTTAAAACATAATTAAAACTAATAACCACTACATACATGGTTATCCTACATGAAGTAACTACGATACGTCAAGTGCCATCGATATGGCGGGAAATTTGACGGATCTATGACTTTGTTTATGCATATGACAATGACGAGTTATTACTCAAACATTATCAATTGCCATTAAGTTTGTAAAGAGGATATATAACTCATAGATACCGATTAGTAGTGTGACAAGGATTTTAGGATAAAATTAATCACAAAATTAAAATTGTGATGAAAAAAAAACAAGTTTGTTTCCATGTAATTACGACTTCAACGTGATCTACATCAATTCAGTAATTAGTTAGAAAAAAATGTTCCGGCGAATTCAATTACTGAATTAGAAAAAAATTGATGGCTTTATCCACTTGATTAAATAAGCATCACTTTTTAACACCGTGCGATCGAAAGTGACAGCCACTATCTTTATCACGCTGTCACGTAGACAAATACGACCATCATATCCGTACTGTACGGATATGATGGTCGTTCTTGTCTACGTGACAACGTGATAAAACGGTGTCCGTCAAGTTTCTATACCACGGTGTTAAAAAGTGACAGCTATTTTATCACGTGGATAAAGCTGGATAAACCCATCCATAATACGAAGGCTGGTCGCGATCTATTTAGAAAACACTGACAAACTTACCCAGGAACCCAACATTACTTAACTCCCTAGAGCTCTAAACAAAAAAGTTGGCCAAATGTCACACAGCCATTTTACTACCCCTGGCATTACTGGGGGCCGATTTTTGAAATTCGAGCGCTCGATTTGGTCACTCGAAAACCTGTGGAAACGAGCGATAGAAATTGGGAATCTAGTGGTATTGACCACTCGTTGAATTTGAATGCCTAGTAGTGGATGTGACGAGAAAGGTATTACGAATGAATGTGGAGGGATGTACGAGGAAAGGAAAACCGAGGAAAAGGTGGATGGACTGTGTGAGAGATGATATGAAACGAACGTAAGTGAATGATGAGATGACGGGCGAGAGAGAGGTACCGACCCCAAATGAATGGGATAAGGGCAAGCGAATGATGATAGTCGAGATAGTATTGAAGGGAGCCACACGATATCGAGCGCTCGAAATTCAAAAATCGGCCACCTGTTCTAATATTCTATCTTTTCAGGTCGTCTGGTTTACCTGACCTCGTAACATTGTTCGTTGCACAATAGATACTCGTAGCTTCCAGCCTTATGGAATTGAATTTTACTTAAATAAATTGTATTAGTTCAAAGACTTTCTGTAAAGCTTTTAAATATTTTTGGTAGGTAGCTAATAATCTATTAGAATGTGGATTAGGCTAGGTCTGTTCGTGAACTTTGTAATTTTTATTCATAATAAACAGTTAATTTTTTTAAAAAGGTAAATAATTTTATGAACGTGTTGACCCAGATAATGATTATGCAAAGAAAGACTTTACACAGTTGTTCCTGAAATTATTAATTATTTGGTTGATAAATCTAAGGAAACCGGACTAATGTCAATAAGGCCTACTTTCCCCTCTGGGTTGAAAGGTCAGATGGCAGTCGCGTTCGTAAAAGAAGCATTCCGTGAAATTGTCTACAGTTGTCCCGTACAAACGTGAATTTTCTGAAGATTTCAAGGTATAAGAGTTTCCTTTTCCATAACAAATGGTCAAAAATATGCACAGAAAAATAATCGACTGCTTTAAATGCCGAAAAAAGTCGCAACACAGGATATAAAATGCGTCTGTACGGTAAGCCCGTGGAATGCTCCAATAACGTATTTTTGAGTGTACCCTGCATTCCCAATCCTCAAATTAATTTCCGTGTCATTGATTTCTATATTCTAACATTGTAGGTCTGACTGTAGACAGTTTGTCAGTCACCTGATATTGCATTTAATAACAACATCAGTTCCGATGGGGATGCAGCCTGGAATCCAATTTGCTGGCGCCGGCAGCGGCCTTTGTCTCCCGGCTGTCTCGGGAATCGGGTCGAGAAATTTCACTTTATAAATTTCATCGGGGAGCGCTGTGCAGTAGGGAAGGATTAGGAGATTCTATGAGAAATGTAAATATTTTGGTCTAACGAGAAAGTTTTTTGAGTTGAATACAGCCTTTTATTTTTTTTACATTTAACGGTAATTTTCTCTCAACCGCCCTAATTGTTAAAATTTAATCGGTTATAGAGAAAATTACTTCTTTACATGTGTTGTTTATCTTTTTTTTCAACAAAACAATGATAAGTAATAAATGCAATTGTTAAAAAATTCAATATCAACAAATGACCCTGGTCCATCACTTTACTTGAAAAACCCGTTTCTTACACAACAACGCCAGTTACTTCTCTAACGTTTTCACTTCTTTCTCTAGCTTCTTCTGATCTACCTATAGCCTGTGAATAAAGAAGTATTCACGATAATTGTTAGTTATATAAATAAATAGGGTCCCAAAATACTTCCTTATGGGATCCCAAACATTACCACACCAAAACTGACTGTTGATAGTCTTGATTTTTCTGATTTTTTTAATGGTTTAAAAGTAAAATAGAACTTTACTATATAGTGAAACATAATTTGAATCAACCTGAAAACAACAGGTATTTCTAATCATTTGCCTGTTTACAAAGTAACCGATTTCAATAAGCTACTCCGCACTTTTCCCTTCTTGTTACGGACGACATAATTACAACACAGAATTTGTAGTATTAAATTCTTTGAATGAATTAATATAATGTTATTTCAGCTTTGAGATATCAGCAGCTTGAATGTTCGCTATTTCGTTTTAATATAATACTAATTGGAATTGCGGAACCTGGTATTTAAGCTTTTTAATAGGATACCTAATTGTAAGTATAAAATTTATTCATTCTGATCTTATCTGAGCCTGGGGTCCGCTTGGCAACTAATCCCAAGAATTGGCGTAGGCACTAGTTTTTACCAAAGGGACTGCCAATCTTCTCTCACTGACTGATGACATCTGCCTTAACCCTCTAAGTTTGTTTCATTTGTGATGTTTAATCTTTATGGTGTAAAGTTTATTACTCGCTTATATTGTAATGTTTAAATGTTTAGATAGTTATTTCTTCTCTGATATTTTTCATTGTAGCTATAATATGGTGTTAATTAGTTTGAAATATTTCCGCTTAATTGTAAAACATACTGTGTACACTTGTCTTGGATCTCGTGCTAGATTTAAGCCATAATGTGCAATTGTATGTTACCAATGATATTGTACTATATTATTATCTGTTTAGTGTACCTAAAACTTACTGTGTACTTAAAATAAAATAAAATCTGACCTTCCAACCCAGAGGGTAGACTTTTTGAGATTAGTCCGGTTTCCTCGCGATGTTTTCCTTCACCGATCTTTTATTAGTAATTATAGTATTTCGTTAACTAAAGTGTAAGTATTCAGTAAACGCTAAGGATGTTTAAAATTGTCTCAGGAAGCAGCTATTTTTTTTTCTTTCAGTTGCGGTCGTTCAACATATTCGTAAGCAAATCGGGCTTAATTTAATATAACCTCCCAAGGCACAGCCATTCATATATAAAATCTAGAATTTGCCACTGAAATTTGAACCTTTGAAATTGCCACTGAAATTTGAAATTTGAACCCGACACAAAATAAATGCGACTCTGTCCGAATAAGTACTATAGGTAGGACATTGGGCTTGAGGAGGATAAACCTGTAAGACTTGTATAAAATAAGGAACTTCATTGCATCCGAAACTAAACAAAGCCAATGGAAATAAAGTACCTACGCCGCCTACATTTGCAGTTTGCAGACACATTGATTTCAATAATACCGTTTAGGTATATGGAACATTTGAACTAGGAAATTCTGCTTTAAAATAACAGGTACTGCATAATAAATATACTCACGCAAATTCTGTAATCTAAAAGCATTGCCGCTTTCAGTAAGCAGAACTTCCTAGCAACTGTTATAATAGTTAAATTTGAGTCCACCGCACTCCGGGAACCAATTATTGTTGAAAACAGAGAACAGAGAACACCCTTTTGTGAGTCGGCAGTAGTTTAGCAATTTGCCGGTGCCCGTTGTAAAATATGTAGAGAATTCTAACTATGATTAGATTTACTGTTCCGCGGTTTTGAATACGAGAGTGTCTAAACATCAAAAAGGACGGGAAACTCGGAAAGTAGATTCTCTGAATACGCATTCGAACATGTAACACTTTCAAGTATCAGAGCCTGCAATTGTTACTGCAATTTTGTATTCGTGTATAAGGTAAACGTCCCAAGATGGAGAATTAGGCATTTCTACTTTTTTTTTTTTCAATTATCTCCTAGGCACATACCTATAACGAAAGTGTACACAACTAGCACAATTGTGCTAGTTGTGTACACTTAAACTTAATTAGAACTTTCATTGTGAATAAGTCTCAGAGAATTCTTTAAGTATACTTTCAATTTTGCTATATCAACTATAACCCTATTTTCAAACTCATCCCTATGTGATCCTTAAGAGTGAGCCTTAAATATTCTTACCCTGTATAATTACAGTTCCTGTTGCCAAAGTTGGGAACCATTTAATCTAGGGTGACCTACCTAAACCCCGTTTAATATTCAGCGTCACACTTCAAGTTATCCCTGGATTAGTCGGTAATGCCTAGTGATGTGCTGTTCCCGATAATCTGAGTCTTGGGAATATTGCCACCAGTAAATATTTTGATATTACTTATATTGTACCTGTGGTATATTTTTAGTCGAATTGCTGTTTCAAAGTTGTCTGACATTATCCTGTAGCGGCCCATCATGCAAGAAAAATTGCAGTTCTTGTAGATAATATTGGGAACCATTTAATCTAGGGTGATATTTTGATATTACTTAACTTATATTTTTGGTAACAATAACATTTGTTAAACTAAGTGGATTAGCTTGTTTTTTTTCTTTTAAAGCAATATAAGATTTCTCTGAAACAATCAGACTTCTCCATATGAATAAGGATAAAAGATTGACGAAGAGGCATTACTTATTAAAATTTTAAATTTTAATCAAGTATCAGTTCGTGGCTTTCATGTAGATAAACATAACTTCATTATAGTAACAAATCTGTTTCACGAGTAATTAGGCAGTATTTCCCGCAACATTAACTGCATTTAGGCAAAGTAGTAATATCAGTAACAATGTTCCCATCACTAGTAATTCCCGTTTCGGTAAAACGTCTATATCTATGTGTACCCGCCTTAAGTTTGGGTGCATGAACGACTAAATTCTCGGTTCAAACTCAACTAATGGTGTGGTTACAACTTCGGTATAAACTTGAATTAATTAAGAAAATGGAGATTGTGGGGATTAAAGTATTAAAGAATTTGGTGAAGATTATTTAAATTTAAACCCCCTAGGGGCATAGCCAAGATGACAAATTGACAATGGTTGATAAAAAATGCCAATCACAATTTGAATCATCTATTCGCAGCATCTGTCATCCCGGGGGCAGGTTCGCCCGTACCATTCTGGGAACCTGCCCAAAACCACTAAACAGACAACCGCAATCCACTACCAAAACAGCTTTTACTGAAACAAAGACCCTGAAACAGAAGTGCCGTTTTTTTAGTGAGGACCGATTGACTCAAATCAATTACTCTAATAAAAAAACCGATGCATTTTAAATTTTCGTTAGACGTTTCTCGATGTACGATTGCCATCTTAGCTAGCCCCCCATTACCATCTTCGTAGGCTGACTAAACCAGTCGTCAACCGACCCAGTCATTGGCTCCTTTAACTCGTAATTACATTTCGGACACGATAGATCTGAACGCCAAATTGTATCAAGCCTGGATTGCCTGAAGCAGACGTCATGTCAGAGACAGACAATACATGTCCTAGGTAATTGGATCATAGGTCCATTCAGTTCGTAATTTGAACTAGGATCAAATTTAGTTATGACAAGATAACACACACGCATGACGGAAGAACACAACAGAATAGAAACATAACACAACACAGAACACAAAGTTGTCTACAGAAGATTCGGTCGGTGTGCATATATTTATATTATTGTTGATAATTTTAACAAACGTCTGCGTATGTGTATCAAAGCAAAAGGATAATTTTGGGAAGATAATATAATTTTGCTCCAGTTAAATAATCATAGTTTTCATTTTTATTGACATTTTGTAAAAGACATGCAAGCAAGAAAAACATCATAAAAAAATTCGTCAACATAGTTTTGGGGCACCCATTTGATTATAATCATAAATACTTACATATCACATTTTCTGTTTCTCTACAAAGTTTAACTATCACGTTATTTTTAAACGTTTTTAAATAATAATTATTAAGTAGGTGCTCACCTACTTAAAGTAGACTAATGATGCAATAACCTCTTGGAGAAATTTGGCACAGTTTCAGAACAAGTTTGCAAGAATTAGATGTTAAACTGACTCTGAATTTTTAAAAGCATAGTTTTGTCTATGTTAGCTAAAAGAGCTTCAAAAATTTGAATTTGTATTTTTAAGTCAAAAATGTTTTAAAATTTGAATAGTCTGAAATTTGGCTGTGGAATGGGCAGAGCTTTTCTCGAGGGACTACAACAGTATGGGGTTCTTCAAAAAACCGGCCAAGTGCGAGTCGGACTCGCAAACGAAGGGTTCCGTACCATTATCTATAAAAACGGTCACCCATCCAAGTACTGACCCCGCCCGACGTTGCTTAACTTCGGTCAAAAATCACGTTTGTTGTATGGGAGCCCCACTTAAATCTTAATTTTATTCTGTTTTTAGTATTTGTTGTTATAGCGGCAACAGAAATACATCATCTGTGACAATTTCAACTGTCTAGCTATCACAGTTCTTGAGATACAGCCTGGTGACAGACGGACGGACGGACGGACGGACAGCGGATTATTAGTAATAGGGTCCCGTTTTACCCTTTGGGTACGGAACCCTAAAAAAGAATGTAGAGGTTATTAAAGGGTCGGCCAAGCACATGTTACACCCCTGGAGCTGCAGGCGTCCATGGGCTACGGTGACCACTTACCATCAGGCAGGCCTTAGGCTTGTTTGCCACCGACGTGGTATAAAAAAATATAAACATTTATTTCATAGAAATAGATCGGAGTTTGATGCAATTGTTGCACTTTTAAACTCAAATAGCTGCACTCAGAAAGTAAATAAAAGAGTAAACGTCTTATTTAGAATTAAGAAGGAAATTCAACAGCTCCACCATGCGGGTATTTACGTTACTAAGAAGACTGCAATTAGTCTTAAAAAAGCCAAGTTTGCCAAGTGCGAAGCTTCAGTTAGGAAGTAATTTCCCAAAGAAAGCTTGCTTCCTGGAACTTATTTCGGAGCTTTTGTCCCGAACAATGCAACTGATTCGCGCCGAAAAGCTTTTGGTGAAAAGGGTGCTATTTTGAATGCTTCCCGAGTTGTTGCCTCAGAGTCTTCTTCTTCTTCGATTCCTCATGACTGAGGGTCGCGACCACATGAGCTCGTTATTTTGTGCACCAAGGCTCTCCATTCTGCACGATTTTCCGCCTTCCTAATTAATAGGCGCCTGTGTAGAACCCTGGCAGGCCTTCTTTACAGTGTCCACCCAGCGGGTTGGTGGATATCCACTACTCCGTCCTCCATCCACCATGCCAACCATAACGCGCTTTTCAAAGTTGTCCGGCTCCCGTCTGGCCACGTGTCCAAAGTAGACACTAACACAGAGTACTAAATAGGAACTATAATATAACTGAGTAATCAGCTGGGCCATACAAAATTGAGCTGACATACCGCTCCAGTGCCGTGCTTTGCTTACACAAAGTAAACTAGGTACGTCGAATGTACCTAACGTAATAACTCACCATCCGGGGTCACCATCAGCCAGTTATAGTATCCACAAACCAAACTGACAACCGGGGAAAACTTTTCATTCACACTTGCTTGATCGTGGCAAGAATGACAGACAGGGCCGTCTTAAACTATGCTGGGGCACATAATAAATTTTGCTTTCTTTACTTTCCAAAAGGGCCCCTTTTGGAAAGTAAAGAAAGCAAAATTGAACTAACATTTTTCCATTATGACCTTCTATTATTGTCATCGATGATAATAAATTTATTAATAACAACCAAAATGAACACAAGAAACTAAACGTTAAAATTAAAACTAAAATAAAACAAATCTTAAACTAAACTTAGAAGTAAAAAATGTTCCCCAGGTCACCTTCATGCGTTATGGTGCCCAGAAGGCTGGCAGCGTTACCTTTTTGGATGGCCAGGCTTATCTTCTATTTATTATGGGTAATCAAATATACTGATACTGTCTGGTCTCGGGGCCCCCTGAGGATGGCGGCCCTGGGCACGGGCCCCGTGTGCCCTTATGGTAAAGACGGTACTGGTGACAGAGATATTCATATGACCCCGGTCCCCAGTTTGGTTAAGGCTACTATAGGATAAGGCTTTACACTGGACTGGATCGTATGACGCGAATGTTCGGTTAGCAATGCGAATGATTGCCTTCAAGTAGACTATTGTTGTAAACTACGACACGAGATTACGGCAGGTGTTATCAATTTAGAGCAAAACGGAGAAGATGGGGAGGGGAAATGATTTATGGGCTCTGTGATTAGAGATAGTTTTGGGCAAAAAAACGGAGGAAACACAACTCTTGGTATATAAAAAATACAATACAATACAATAACTCTTTATTGCACACCTCATTACAGAAAACAATACAAATAATACAAGAAGAAGAGGTTAAACAACAGGCGGTCTTATCGCTAAAAAGCTATCGCTATCGCTAAGCAAGCTATAAGCTATCGTTTACTTTACTTACTAGGAAAACTTCATATACAACAATATTAAGGAATGATGTTGCTAAATCTAACCTCTTGTCTGTGTGTGTGATAACTTGATAAGGATCCTGGACAAATTTTTTGTAATCTTTTTGCATTTTATAGACTTTTTCCGCTTTGAGGATGATTCACGCTAGACCAGGCCGGGGCTGGGCCGGAGCTTCCGGCGCTTCGTTTTCTATGGAAAGCACCACGTGATCACCGATCAACCGTTATAGAAAATGTCATGTCGGACGCCTCGGCCCGGGCACGGCCCGGTCTAGTGTCAGTCATCCTTTATATAACACAGTCGTGGCTTGAACCCACACGATTTTTGAGCACCACCATTACCGAAATAACTCTTAAATCCATTTTATGTGGTAATTTTACATTTATTAAAATATGATTTTTATGCCTTACTGCACACATATTACTTGACCCAAAAGTGCAATTTTCTTTTAGTTTTTGTTTGCAGTTTTTGCAAGGTCATTGATATGTTATTCTTTTTTCTTTCATCTTCTTTTTCTTGTGCAGGTATGAAACGTCTTTTCTTTCTTTCTTTTAAACGTTTAACGATAAATATGTAAGTCACATAATTTATAATTCACTAAACAACATTTTAACCAACAGAATAAGTGCCTTTTGAGTTTAGGTAAATGTATCGCTAATAGATATTCAAGACCACGAGTATGTTAATATTACAATGCCGACTTAATATATTGTCTAATTTGACATGCATAAGTAATTAATCTAGCCATTGATTTCATGTGCAGGCACAGGGCGCCCAAATTGAGATAATTATCAAAGGTTTCATTGTTATTACTTAACAATGGAGATAATTTGCACAATATGGATGGAGAGAACTTTCTGTATTGATTTCACTTTTGACATTTCCTTTTGACTGACCAAGAAAAGAATAACAAAATATTATTAACGTAAAATTAAAGTTTTCGCTATTATGGCTAAAGAATATCGGTGTATTAATAAATAAACTGCCACACACCAAAAGCCTCTTCATTTAACCCTTCTACTTAAAAGTAACTTAATGACGTCAGTCGTCACGTAGAGTGATGGCGCCGTTTAGGAAGAATAAAGCCGTCACTCGGGCGCCACTCGCAGTGCTAACGATGCAGGCATTAATCATACACTTGGCTGTCTGAGACTTGGCTTTAGTAACTAAGTAAGTTGTTGTGGCACAAAGTACACAGTAAAGACAGAAAGTAGTCAAAAATTAAGTATCAGATCAGTTACAAGAGAAGAGATAACTCAATGCTAACGTAATCTCAGCCACTGGGTTAGGAGATACTTAAGGAAGTTATAAGTTTTTTTTAATTACATACATGGAAAACAAACAGCTATAAACATTTCTAAAAGCTACAATCTGCCGTATTCGAACTTCAAGATATTCACAAGAGACGACACGTACTAGATCCATTCTAGATACGTTATAGTTTAGATATCAACTAGTTCTCTTTTGCAGCGCAATTCGGGCAACCAATGTCACTTTTACGTTAGATAGAGTAAGATATCTATTAGATGTGAATTGGATCTCTAAGTCATATCCTGTGGAAATCGTTCAACAGTATCTCCAGAATCGCGCAAATGTCAACTTTGACAGGTTAGATCTTAAACATATCGTTATCGTATCTTGGTGATGTCTAATAGATGTCTATTTCAAAATCCGAATCGGGCCCAATAGATTTACAGAGGCAATTGCAGGTTCTCACACAGGTTATTGTTTTATTGTTTCAAAACTATTTTCCAAACACATTATTTTGCTTCAATCCATTTGTTACGTTATTTTCACTTACCAGCCCTCTTCCCTGAGCGACAAATGTGTCAGATGCTATGCAACAAAAAAAATTTTTTTTAAACATAATTAGTGATGAAAATACAAAAACATGAGGTAAAAAAACACTTGAAACATAAATATGGCAGGGACCATAAAAGAAAACTAAGCGTGATTAATTAAGGACAAATTTGTCTGAAAAAATACTCCAAGTTTTTAAAGTGTAAAACCAACCATACCATTTTCCGTCTTTAAAGGACGTCCTTTAAAACCACAATTAGTTAGATTAATATTTACAAGAGCGAATTAACTGGAAACGATCCCGCATTTAAATAGGGTCTTACTTAACTCCAACAGAACTTGCTAAAGTTTCAACAAAATCGCAAAAATCCTCGAGAAATGCAGCTCAAGTAACTCTTCTAATTCCCTCAGATTCCAGTGCGCTTCGCCAAGAAACTTGTCTGACTTTTTATTTTCAATTAAGAAGCGTTAATGGAAAGAACTACGGAACCCCACAATGGAGATCATTAGGGTCCCGCCGGAAGTTTTTGAAACGCGACCAAATTACCATTTGATTTCATTAAATGTTAGGTTGGTAATAAATTACATTGTAACTTTTTGGCGGGAAAAGTTGAAAAAGGTCCGGTGAAGTGAAGTCACTTCGTTACTTATTTAAATAGGCTGGTTACAAATTTTGCTCGAGTTTTTACGGGACTTACGAAGGAGGTTTTCAAAATATTTTCTGAACTACGTTCATTATTATTCACTAATCTTCCGCGTCCCTCAAAATAAGACGAGAACGCCTTATGCAAGACGCTTCCCACAATTCCTCCACCCGTTTATTTATAACCACATATCAAAACGCTTCAATGTACAAGATATGACAGTCAAAGAATTTCAGACCATTGTTCGTATGTGGTTAATCTCTCTCTCATACCAGGCAACAGAAGATACATTGAAACCTTTGCAGTAAGCACAACATCTCTTTTTCACGTAAACACTCACACACACAAACACACTCACACTCACACACACACTACCACGCTCGCACAGCTTATACCCTAAGTTTATAATAATAAGTTAATAACATAGATTGTTTGTTAGCTTTTAAAAATAGTTTAATTTATATTAGTTGTTTTATATTTGTAAATTCGCTTTTTATCTGTATTTTTTTCGCATCATCTTATTGATAAATCTACTGGAATTTCCTAGAGTCCTCACGACACAGGCTTGACCTAGTGTGAGGGCTACTGCTAACCAAATTGTAATATTTTATGTGAAACTGTTTTGTTAAGCCTATGTGTCATCTATACCTGGTAACGAAATAAATTTTTTGTATTTTTGTATTTGTATTTTGTAACATATTTATGCCAAACGAGGCGAATGATGGCACGGGGTCATCTTGATCTATAGATATAAGCAACGACAACACACTTAGGGATCATCCATTAATTACGTCACACGAATTTCTAGGTTTTTTTACCCCCCCCCCCCTCCTTGTCACACTTGGTCACATTTTGCAAACCCCTCCCCCCCTGGTGTGACGTCACATTTTAGGCAATTTTATTTTCAACGAAATCGACAATATTAAGTCGGCATTATTTTTTTAATAAAAAAATATTTTTGATATATAAATATTAGTAATTTTATAACGCAACGAAAGTTACATCCAAAATCTCATTATTTAACTGTACAGCGAATAAAAAAATATAAATTAATTTTCGGTTACTGATGAAGTTAAAGTGACATCACAATGTTTGTGACTCCCCCCTCCCCCATGTCACAACATGTCACATTTTCTTGACCCCCTCCCTCCCCCTAAACGAGTGACGTAATTAATGGATGACCCCTTAGACCCCTTAGTGTTATACTTACCTTTGAGGCCCCTGAATACCCACTTCTTGAAAACCCAAGTCAAAATGCAAAGGAAACTCAGGAGCTACTCGTATGTATAATTGAACCACGTAAACTCAAGACTCCTAAGTCTAAAATCATTATTTAATGCTTATTTCAAAGCTGCTATGTATTTTCTCGTTCCCACAGCCGCAATTCAAAGGTATAACTCACAAACGCAAACAATAACAGCAAATGAATAACTACGCTGTTTACCGCCTAAACATTAACCACTACGGGAAATGAGAGCATTGAAAAATGGGCACTTAGCATCAAACTAAAGATTTAAAATACAATTTAATTGAAGACTTTTTATAGGCCTCTGGGCGGCAAGAGCTTATCGAATTAAACATTACAGATGTATTCTAGAAATCGGCTCCAACGATTTTAATGATATTTATGTTAAAGTTTCACGTGTATGAACAAACATATTTGAAAGCAGATATTTTGTTTAATCACACAAAAGTGTAGGGAAAGGAGGATGGCAGACCATGATTTTAATGTCTATTCTGTTTAACCTCAATCTACCTTAACGACGCTCTTGTAAAGTAAATTTAAAGAGACCTTTTTTGGCGTCCTCCTAATACAAAACTGCCAACATACATTTTGCATTTCCTTTCTACTTTCAAGAAAAAATCATAGTCTCTAACATAAGGTGCTAGTGTTCAAAATCCTTTGCTAGGTAATTTTAGTATGTACAGCAAGGTTTTATGTTCATAATGAGTGTAATGAAGGTTTTTCCAAAGGGTAAGGTTTACATTGTGCCATTTAATTAAGAAAGACTCAGAAATTTTCGTTGGAAAATATAGAATGTTGACATCCGTGAGTGGAACGTGGATTGAGCGTGCCGTACGCTCATTCCCTACACTCTAATACTTACTGTATAGCACAATTTAAGCACTTTGGCATTATTCTCTAGCATCCCAACGCCCTAATACTAGTACTAATTGTCTACAATGAAATTTTAATAATTATTAAAAATAACAGATTTGCCTTTGTTTTATTTCGTTCGATTTTGAGACTAATTAATTTTCTAATACCATTATTTCTTCAATTGCACATTATTCTTTTAAGGGGTCCACTGATTAACAGTCCGCCGGACGGTATCGGCCTGTCAGTTGTTCGGAACTGTCAAAATTTTGTTCTACCTGACAGGCCGATACCGTCCGGCGGACTGTTAATCAGTGGGCCCCTTTATAGTGGGATGCTAGAAGTTAAATATGTAGGTATGCACGCAGGACAGGTGACCAATTTACAATAAACAGTATTTTACTGCTTAGGCCTAGAAATACTGTTGTTTTATTTATTTATTTGTTAGCCTATTGTGCCCCACTGCTTGGCAAAGGCCTTCCTCTTTCTTCCACGCATCTCTATCGGCATTATTAGGCCAATCTTTTCGAAAGACGTCAAGGTCGTGCCGCTATAGAAATACCTAATAACAATCGGACAGATACCACATAGACAATAGTTAAATTTCATATGGACAGAAGATAGTTATGAGGATCTCACAATCACCAAACCGATTCGTTCCCAGAACTTTTAATCAACAGACACAAAGATTATTTACTAAACAACCTTTTGTATTTTAGTATACAAACGAGAAACTGTCTTCGAGATTTCTCACTTTCCATTTCGAGCGTCTACTGGCAACACTTAAAAAAGTGTTGAAGCTATTTCTAGTGTCACAAAAGTGTTGGCGCTATGTCAATGTTAAAAAAAGTGTTGAAGCTATTTCTAGTGTTAGTTTTAGCGTGGTTAGTGTCACTTGTCACAATATGGAGGGAGTTTCGAAGTGGGAATTTAGTGGTTCTAGATGAAAGCAAGATGAGAGAGCATGCTTTTTATAAATATAGGATTCGGTACGGTTTTGGGAACGAGTCTCTATCTAGATTTGAAAGTAGGTATAATTCATCAGAATACAATTAAGTTCATAAATACTAAAGTACACAAGATTTTCTCGTCTAAAATGCTTGATCTTAAAAAGCTAAACAGTCCGTGGGGTAACATTGTTTTTTTATTAAATTTGTGTTGATTTTGAATTCTTTCAAAGTGCATTTCAATCGTGCATTACATCGTATGCGCGACTTAGAGAGGTCTGAGAAATCATCATCATCATCATCATCATTCTAACCTTCAGTCGCCCACTGCTGAGCATAGGCCTCTCTTCGTGTACGCCACTTATCCCGGTCCTGGGCTAGTCTCATTCAAAAGTGCCCCGCGATTTTCCGAATGTCATCCACCCAACGAGCTAGCGGACGCCAGGCGCTTCTTTCATCCGAAAGCGGCCACCAATCCGTCAACAATAAAATATAATATCCATTTATTTTTAAACCGCGCGTCACTTAGTACCTAAACAAAAAATAAAAAGTAGGTACATTTGTTTATTGTGCAAATTTGATTAAAATATTAAATTAGGTCAATGTGGCTAATTCCGTCATAGGGACTATTCCGTCCACTAGCGTTTTTCTCGAACAACGAACAATTTGATAAATCATCGACAAAGCAGCGATTGCTTTTAGTTTCAGCAATCAAAATCATTTTTTTTCCTACGACTGAAAATCAAAGAAATACTTATATGCTCGTGGATGGAATAGCCCATTTTATATACATTATAGGTACTTACATGAATCGTAATTTTAACACGTAAGGTCAATATGGCGAAGATCGGTATATTAAATTTATTGCTAGGAAGACCGTCATAGAGCAAGAACTCTGTAAGAGTTAAAACAATGTAATAGCTGGTGGACGGCCTTCCCTTATGGACGGTCTTTTCCTAATAAAATGCAACGACTTTGTTTTTCAGCTTGGGACATGCTCAATGCCTATTCCCCAACTTTGTCGTATGAAGATAAACTGGCAGAACTAAATGGATATGATTACCCACCAGGTAAAAACTTCACTATGTCTTAAGGGTTATTGAACTATTAGTATGACGTATAGAACCGGCATAGAGAATCAGTACTTTGCGCCATGGTTGTTGACGGCCGACAACAAACTATGGAAGCGGAGTGTGAATCTCACGACCTAAACGCGTAAGCGCCATGAATTTCACGGCGCTTACGATGTTTTGGTCGCGTGGTTCACGTTGCGATTGCGACAATTTCACTGTTTGGTATGGCTTCTCTATATGTGACATTCCACGGAAAAAGGTACCTTATGGCGGTTGGCGCTTACGTCGCATAGCGCTGCAATAATATTGGAGCGATGTAAAAATAGCGTAAGCGCCAATCGCCATAAGGTACCTTTACCCGTGGGACGTCACATATGAAGTAATAATAACTCAATGGTAAGGGTAGCGATTGCTGCTGTTGATAAATAATCATTATGCTGTCCTAACTGCAGCATCTCAAATAGGTTCATTGACATGCTCTCTCTCAAATATATTGAGAAGTTAAATAAATAGCTATATTTAGACCCTTTACTCTCATTTTTTTACGACGCTGTGTGCCTAAGGCTAAACTATTAGTCAAAATGGAACATAATGCCTAATTCTAAGTTTTATTCAGGCAACAACGGCACGCCAGTTCGAATAAAGGACAAAATAAAGGGCAGCATTAGAGCCCTAGTGGCCAAAGGGTGGGAGGACCATGCCTTCAACGAGTTCGTCAGTGACGTCATACCTGTGAACCGGTCGCTGCCTGACGTGAGAGATCACAGGTGACATGAATGACCCATTATTACCTATTGCCTCTATAGCCGCCCAGACATCAAAACTTGCCAAGTCAAATGCAATTTTGATTAGTCTAAATAAAGATTCAAATTAGAACGGAACGGGAGACCTTTTTATAGGCATCTGGGTGGCTAGAGGTTATATCAAAATTAGTCATTAAAAACATATAATATATGACAACAATGGGCAAGTCTTAAATATATTATAGACATTAGTTTGAGAGCAGGTGTAGGTGTATATTTCTTATATTGGGAAAATTACGAAGACCGTTAAGAAATTTACTGGTCAAAAGTCGTCAGGTAAGAAATCTGTTTCAGCTGAAAATTTGCTATTGTCAATTACAGAACACTGATTTGTGGTTCACAGTCCAAAGTTCTCTCAACGTAACGTTTTTACGAAAGCATCAGAATTTAACAAGAATTAGGGACAGGGGATTTTGTTTTCATGGAATTCGGCGATCAGAAATAGTTAAAAGCGAATAAAATGTAGACCGTTGAACCTTCGCCAAATATGAGTGTTGTGTAAATCGGCAAGACAAGTGTTGATTATTTAAAATGAATACATTTTCCAACATTACATAATTTTACAGGTGTAAAGAAATAATCTATCCCAAAGATCTGCCTTCAGCCTCAGTGATCGTTTGTTTCCACAACGAAGCCTGGTCTACGCTTTTGAGGACCATACACTCAGTGCTCGACAGATCACCCGATGAACTACTCAATGAAATTATTTTGATTGACGACTTTTCTACCATGAGTAAGCCTTTATTATTTTATTTACATTAGGAGATTATCATTGTTCGGGCAGTAAGTTCCGTCCTTTCTAGCAAGTTGGTTTAGATTCCATATTTTGTCGTTATATTGGTTTAAATTATCAAAATGTCTGCAGATGTGAGAGTTTCAAAAAACTTGGCAAAGTTTTCGGATCAGAAATAATTTCATAGTAAAATTAAGGAAACTTTTGTTTTGGAAAATTCATTAGACTGAATAAATTCGAATGTCCAATTAAAGTTCAAGCCAGATGGTTGTAAATAACATTAGCATTGCAAATGGCCATCCAACAACAAAATAATTTCAAACTAGTAGAAATCATATTTCACATATAAATTTATGCACAAACTTCAGACGAGCTTCAAACTGCTCCTTACATCTAAATTGGCTTGATCCCCAATTAATTAGTATGAGTATGACTTTGATTTCATTGAAATTATGAATTTCGGTGACTGTCTATGGCAAGTATTACTAGTAGTTAAATCAGACAAAAGAGTATTATAAATTAGGAACTCGCTTTTGGAATAACAAATCTGCTTTCCAATAACTTGATACAGATCTAACAGATATAATTAAATTGTTAGCATTAGGCTTCGTTTATTTGTAACAAGTATATTTTACTTATATTTTCTCTCTTAAATTTGTTATTTGCATTTAATCTGAGTTTCTCTTATTATCTTCTTCCTCGCGTTATCCCGGCATTTCGCCACGGCTTATGAGAGCCTGGGGGTCCGCTTGACAACTAATCCTATGATTTGACGTAGGCACTAGTTTTTATGAAAGCAACTGCCATCTGACCTTCTCTTATTATATGAAACTTAAATACGTTCAATAATGATGGTATTACATTACATCTGAAATAAAATTCCAAGACAGTTTTTACACACTCTGACGTCTGAATGTTTGTTTTTTACGCATATCTACATTATATTTAATATTAATGCTGTGGCTCTAGTGACAAATCGTAAAGGTTTTATTCTGATTTCTGATGCAGCGTTAAAAAACTAGCGGCAAACGAGCGATATCTGTCATTTTTTTTTCGATGAAATGGATAGACTGGTCTGATCGTGTCAGTAATGCTTCAACAGTTATTTTTTAAAGGAAATTGACAATACATAACCCATTTTCCGCTGCTGCAGCGCTGCTGGAGTAACACTACTGCCGTCGAAAATTTAGACTATACCTATCTTTATCTTTAGCCGCCCAGAGGCCTATAAAAAGTCCCATTCCATTTTGAACCTTCATTTTGACATATCAAAATTGAATGTCTTGGCAAGCATTGAGGTTAAGATACTGACCGGATAATTTCAGCGCATCTAAAAGCACGTCTGCAATCGTACGTGCAGAAGTTCCCTAAGGTGAAATTGATACGGACGGAGCACCGCGAGGGATTGATCAGAGCTCGGATGATAGGAGTGAAACATGCTGTCAGTGAGGTTGTGGTGTTTCTGGATAGCCATTGTGAGTGTGCTGTAGGTAAGTTTCATTTATTGGAAAAACCTAGTATTTGTAGGTTGTAGGTATGTGTCGAAACTAAGTACCTATTAGCGTTGAAAATGTCGGAAAAGATCAAATGTTTTTTTCGGGAATTTATGAAATTTTCATTTTTTTTTCGGATTTTTAAAGAAAAAAACCAATAAGTCATTAAAGTAAATGACACAACTGTGACAACTGAACTGAACTGACACTGATGACACCGATCCGATGGCAATGGCAAAGTCTATAATCATTCACCTACTCACCAGTATTAAGAAAAATAACCGATTGAAACCTGTTTAAATCGTTTTTTTTTTTTCGGAAAAATTGAAGCGGTAAATCTCATGGTTTTTTCCGTAAAAATCCGAAAAAAAAACGAGCCGTTTGGAAAGAAACGGGATTTTTTCCGGAAATTTTCAACGCTACCTAGTATACCGAGTATTTGGTACTATAGAAACTACAACAGGTCTTTTTTTCTGTTTCTGAATATGAAAACCCTAAAAATTTTACAAGTTTGGGGTAATAGGGGTAGGTGACCAACTGACCAAGCGGTAAGGCAGAGTGAGGCAAGATGGGATACAACTTAAATATTTATCACGTTTTTCTTATTTGAGTCTCAAGTGCGGAAAAAAAGTAAATTCCGCCTATTCCGGCTGCATGGTATAAAATTTGCTTTGGATTTTCATAACTTTGCGATGTCTATAGAAAAGAAGCATAGAAGAAGCGAGTTAAGCATTCAATTAATTTAATGACACATAACCTAATATAATAATGGCACGATACAAATGAATGTCATTTCATTTTGTTGATAGAGTTTTGAGGTGTTTCAACATGTTTCTTTTAGGATGGCTAGAACCTTTACTAGACCGCGTTCATACGGACCCCGAAATCGTCGTCAGTCCCCTAGTCGATGTTATCCTCGACACCACCTTCGAGTACATAGCACAAGACATTTTCGACCTCAGAGTCGGAGGCTTCACTTGGGACCTCAAATTTATCTGGATCGGTATACCAGATTCCATAGAAGAAAAGAGAACAGGAATGGTGTCTGCTGTTAAAACGCCAACGATATCGGGGGGATTGTTCGCAATAAATAAGAAGTATTTTGAGAAGATTGGGTATTATGATGAAGGTAAGTAACTAAGTATTGCTAGAAAAGCAAATATAAAGTGAGGTAAGACTAAAACATAGTTTATTTTACTCGGGGCAAGACAAACAGTATAGGGATTCCATACAAGTGATAGTCTTATCCCGGTCAGAGTTTCACCCCACCTTACCTTATATGGTTTAGATCCTGATATTTGTGTGACATTCTGTTGCTTAACCATAAAGGTAGCGTTAGGATTCAGACTATACCAGCATTATTTACTGCTGCAGTCATGTCACGCAGTAATACTGCTGAAGTAATGCTGCTGACTGTACGAGTATTACTGCAGAAAACTTCAAAAATGACCTTTGTAACGTTTCCTGAAGCAATGCAGATGACATGTCTGCTGCCGAGTGCAGTTTTATTATTTGGCCTGATGTTTCGAACGTGACATTACGTCCTTGGTCGTAGGCAGACTGTCGAGGAATTGTATTAACATTAACCTGGCGTGGCCTGGCTGGCATTAGCCTGGGGCACTAGAGGCCTTGGTCACTTTTTCTTAGTATATGACATTCATTTCAGTTTATAATGTATTAACATTTTCTAGTTGTGCGAGTTTTACTACCCGTACTTGGTGTTAACTTGGTGTGTCATACGTATATTTTTAAGATTTTGTGTAATCATTAAAAAAAATGAGTCCCACCGAGTTTCTTGCGCCGATATCTTCTCAGTGCTGAAGTATAGGGTAACTGTATGGATATGATGGTCGTTCTTGTCTACGTGACAGCGTGATAAAACGGTATCCGTCATTTTCAAACGCGCTCTGTTAAAAAGTTAAGGATATTTTGTGACGTGGATAAAGACATCCATAATAGGCCTCCGTAGTTGACATGCATTGAAATATGCCTAAATTAAAGAATAATGACTTACATTACTTTCATTAATACTTAAAATACTTTCATTACACATATTGATTAGGAATGGAGATCTGGGGAGGAGACAATTTAGAGCTGTCGTTCAAAGTGTGGATGTGCGGTGGGAGTATGGAGATGGTGCCGTGCTCACACGTCGGACATGTTTTTAGAAAGAGGTTCCCTTACGAAGGAAGAGGCAATATCAAGAGGAATTTAGTGAGAGTCGCAGAGGTTTGGAACATTGAGATCTGTAAAAATTTAGTTTGCTTATTTAGAGTTTTCGTGTTTTGCCTAACTTAATATTAATGCACCCTAGAGCATATTTTAAAAGGTAAAAAGAAAACCATCTTCATCTAAATTCTGTTTATATCTGATTTCATAAATAATTATATGTGTTGGAGATTTTATCATTAAAGTTAGATGAAGATAACTCTGCAACGATTTTGACAGTATAGACTGCGAAAGTGTTATTTATACGTCAAAAATTTCATAGAAGTCTGACGTTTAAAATAACACTTTCACAGTCTGGGCTATCAAAATCACTAAGACTTATCTTGGTCTAACTCTACCTATTTATTTCGCTGGATATATAGACTTCCATCCATCAAGTTCTGTTAAATATCAAAAGTGTCTTGAGTAAGTGTAATAATTCTTGCATTACATTGAATAGGTGTGGATGGACGACTATGCCAAATATTACTACGAGAGAATCAACTTCAAGAAGGGAGATTTCGGCGACTTGACAGAAAGGAAGGAATTAAGAAAACAACTGAACTGCAAGTCTTTTGATTGGTATTTGAAAAACGTTTATCCTGAAATTGAAGTTCCTGATGACTTAGTGGCTAGTGGGAAAGTAAGTTTGAAATTTACTCAATGAAAGAAGGAAAATATAAGACATATTCTCACCTGAATATTCTCTACTTAGTGGAAGAAAGTTAACCACATTACAATTGCCTACTTCTTTTTCTACTTATTCTTCTTTAAAACCTACTTGTCTTTAGTAGGCACATTTGACATTATTACCTACACAGTGCACATAATGGCACTGTGGAGCTATATTTAGGATATTATAGGTGTTGGTTAAAATTGATATTGGAAATTGGGCGATTTTTCAATAAATTTTTCCATTGTGATAGATATCAATATAATTATACAATTAAGTTCCGAGAAACTCATTGATTGATTGATTGAAACCCCCACTTTCACTTTGGTAAACAGGTCTTTAATCGCTTGCCATAAATGACTAATATATTACAACATACTTTTGTATCCTTATAGATACTTCACATCGGTAAATACGGATACTGCCTCGACGCACCGAATCGCATTCGTAAACCGCAGCAGGACGTGAAGATTGCCAAATGTCACCATGAAGGTGGAAATCAGGTTTTAAATTAAATTTAACACAATGATACTTGCATTTATAACAAGTGTCAAACGTGTAATAAAACTATTTAGGCGTATTATATCGCGTATATAATGAAGTTAAAATACATCACGACGTTTTGAACACTTTACAGCGTTCATGGTCATTAGATGACTGAGAACATGGTCATGCAGAACACAAATAAACCACGGCCCCGAGGTTCCGGCGACCCCCGGTGCTCTGGCTATGGTAGCGGTCAGGGCATTAGCGGGGTCAGGGGTGCTAGGTCCAAGGGGGAGGCCTATGTTCAGCAGTGGACGTCTTATGGCTGAGATGATGATGATGATGATGATGATGAGATGACTGAGGAAAAATATTCACCTCTGTCAAAATAACAATGTGTAAATCTACTTATATACAGAAATAACAAACAAAAACTATAATTTTTTGAGGCTAGTTATACACGCAAATAGTTACACATTATAATTATTTTAAGTAACATGACTATACTGAAATGTCCACACCATTCAACACCACGGTCTCACAGTCCTGTCTTTCTTGTTACTTTATTAGATGGATTACTGAATCACAAGCTGGCCCCAATTTCACCACGGTGACAGGTGCGACAATTGTAAAATCACTGTTGCCGACGTCACAGGCATCCATGGGCTACGGTTACCACTTACCATCGGGCGGGCCGTATTCCTGTTTGCCACCATGATTGTATTATTTAAAAAAACTTTATTATATCGGAAAAAACAGATATTTCTTTTGCGAAGTTTCTGACAATTGTCAAGATTTAGAAGAATTGTAGTTATATGTCGGAATTTCGTGACAATTGTAGTGTTTCTTGTGACAATTGTCATAAAATTAGCAAGAGAAATATCTGTTTTTTTCCGATATTATAAAGTTTTTTTTAATAAAATAATGATGGTGGCAAACAGGAATACGGCCCGCCCGATGGTGAGCGGTAACCGTAGCCCATGGATGCCGGTGACGTCAGCAACAGTGATGTTTTACAATTGTCGCACCTGTCACCGTGGTGAAATTGGAGCCTGGTGATAGAGAAAAGATATCTTCCCTATTAAAGTTTGGATACTTCTTAATCTCAATGGCCTCACGTGACATTCTGAGAAATCGCATCTCTTTGATTGACTTTGTCCATAACATGGTCCCATACTGCAGGCTTCGGTCGACGGTGCTTGACACCAGCTATATGTGTTCCTTTACCCGAGTAGAAAATAGAAATGTTTTGCTTCGTCTACCCCTCATATGAAAGACCACATTCACAAACAATTTGAGCGACTTTATGCCTCAATAAAAGCGTTTTTTTCAGTACTGGATTTATGAAAAGGAAGGGGAACTGCGTCGAGATGACTACTGCTTAGATTACATGTTTGGCACCGTCATACTTTTCTACTGCAAGCGGTCGGCCTCACAAATCTGGCTCTACGATTCAAAGGTAGGTAGAACGATTAATATTATGCTCTCTCTAATATTTGTAATAATATAATAACTATACGTATAAGTAGGATACAGACATGCAAGTAATTTTAAAGCGAAATAAGAAATATCGTCTCAGTGTGGGGAGGGAGATACACACATATCGCGCGTAAGGCGTCGGTCGAGCCGAGCCGCTCTTACTGCGTAGAGACTTTCTGATTCAGTGTCGATAAGTATGGAGAGGCCCTCATATATATGACATTCAAACTTGCGATTGTGACCTTCTCCGGTACCAGTCCATGCGATCTAACCAACTGTCTAACTGTTAAAGAGTATAGCAATCTAACGACGGATGTTACTAAGTATGAGCTCCTCAAAAGCAGGCATGTCAAAAAAGAAGGAGATGGTGGCAATGATTACCGGTACCAAGCAAGTTTCGGTACCTACCTCAGTTGGTTAAAGCGAATAATGAGCTGGCTGGTGAAACAAAGTTACAACTACAGCTCCAAGTCTCTCTCTCTCTCTCATCGTCTAGTTGCTACATTTTTGACCATTTTTAAAAACTTAAGTCGATTAATGTAAAACTTAAAAGATCATGATCATTCCTATTCTTTTTCAGACGCAAAACATAAGGCACATACAAACACAGAAATGTCTCACAGTTAAGCAGTACGCAGATGGTCTGAAGATCCTACTGCTACCATGTTCCAGAGACTTGCATCAGAAATGGGTTCTGGATAACTTCCACGTGGACAGACTGACACCGGAACTGCAGAGTTATGCCAGAAAGAATATGCTACTGTAGTCGATTTTGTCAAAAATCCGGGCAAGTGCAAGTCGGACTTGGGTTCCAAGGGTTACGCACATTACTCAATTTTTAACAATGTATAGTTTTATGTGGAACGTGAATGAAATGTCTTTAAAAAACCCGTAATGGTCGGATCAAAAACTAAGTACAGTTTCCTTCTCCTAGACCGTTAGGTACTTATCCTATTTCAGACCCTAAGTACCTATCCTTTTTACTTAACTCCACAAAATTTAGTCATGCAGAACTTTAAAGCGAATCGTTAGACACAAAACACTTTTTACACTTAAAACATTCCATTAAACGACCTTTTGCTGTGACCCTCCACCGCAGAAAGGGACGGAATGATCCCATGAACATTATTGCGGTTTCGAGTAAAAAGCATACGTTCCGACCCTATAGTAAATAGAACCTTCTGTGTCCCGAAAGTTTTACCTGGAGAACTGATCACTTGCATAATAGATGAAGCATTTAGGATGACTCGATACGCACGGCGCTTTTCTTATAGTTTAGAGTGCTACTTAACGGCTCAGTTCAGTGCGTCCACTTACCAATGTAGGCAAATAACTCCACGTTTAAAAATTAAAACTTTCTGTCAATATTGAAACAGCGGTGAATTAATAAGATCTAATAGATCTTCTTAGATAGGTCTAAGAATCATCTCTGGGTTATAACAATTCCGTTTAAGATAAGTAAATCAGTTGCTTAGTTCTAAAGATAAATAGTAAAATATTAATTCCTGGGCACTTTGAAATTCTACGACTCTTCTCTTTTTGCTCAGACCTTAAAGCACCTATTAGATACGTGTTATGTTCTCGCAGCATTTGTAAAATTTTCATGACGCACAGTCTATTGTTTATGGTCAATGACCTAGAGTCAAATTTCGAAATGTGAAACAATAAAGTCAAATAGAGGTGAGGTGAGAGTTGTGTCATTAACTAGTGTTGGAGTGAAATAGTTTTTGGCTCGGTTGTGTAAAGTTAGCATCAATAGTAGCGTATGAAACAACGCGCCAAAAGTACTTGCCACCATTTTTAGGGTTCCGTACCCAAAGGGTAAAACGGGACCCTATTACTAAGACTCCGTCCGTCCGTCCGTCCGTCCGTCCGTCCGTCTGTCACCAGGCTGTATCTCACGAACCGTGATAGCTAGACAGTTGAAATTTTCACAGATGATGTATTTCTGTTGTCGCTATAACAACAAATACTAAAAACAGAATAGAATAAAGATTTAACTGGGGCTCCCATACAACAAACGTGATTTTTGACCGAAGTTAAGCAACGTCGAGTGCGGTCAGTACTTGGATGGGTGACCGTTTTTTTTTTTGCCGTTTTTTGCATTATGGTATGGAACCCTTCGTGCGCGAGTCCGACTCGCACTTGCCCGATTATTTTCTTATGCTATCAGTATAGTCTTAAGCGTAGTGTCTATACTGATTAAGTAGGTATTTCAGAATTGTGTCTTAATCTTTAAAGTTTTCTTTAATACTAAAACAAAAACCTAATATAACGGCAAGATGATTAAAGCTATATAAGTGGGAGGAGAAAATATGAGAACATAATTATTATATTTGTTTTTATGTTGATGGAAATTTGTTGTTACGAGTACTGTAGGAGGTACGCCTAGTAATTTAGTGCCTAATAATAAATATTATATGAATAAATAAATATTATATGACATTTTTACACAAATTGACTAAGCCCCACGGTAAGCTCAAGAAGGCTTGTGTTGTGGGTACTCAGACAACGATATATATAATATATAAATACTTAAATACATAGAAAACAACCATGACTCAGGAACAAATATCTGTATCATCATACAAATAAATGCCCTTACCAGGATTCGAACCCAGGACCATCGGCTTCATAGGCAGGGTCACTACCCACTAGGCCAGACCGGTCGTCAAAATAATGCCTTGTTTAGTAAACAAATAGTAAAGTCAAGCAAACTAGAAAATAAGCAGCCAGTTTAGGCACTAAATTTACTGATTACACAGCGAAATTTAATTGCTTTCAGAACTCGAGCGTGTAAATACAGGATTTATCTTTATTCATAAACAAAATAGCTACAAAGCAATTTGGGCATAAAACAGTTGTGTCTGCCCTTTTTAAGTTTAAATTTAAATGTGCGCTTAATATCCATTGACTTATATATTACTTCGCAAAGACGGGCTCTACGGGCACTAAGAATGGTGTCACGCACGAATTCGAGCCAATCGTGCAGTCTAACGCAACTAGTTGCGACCAATCGCGCGTGATGCGATCTCATCAACCAATCGCATTGGAGCATTCCAGCCGGGCACACCGAACGAGAATGTTTGGTCGAAATTATATGAACGGGCCTATCTTTACTTTTGAAATCATTGTTAACAACCCCCATTTGTTACGCCGCAAGCCGTAAGTCCGACAGGAGATTTTACTGAGCGTCATAATCGCTTCATAAATGACAAATATGCTAATTAAGGGACACCTGAATTTAAAAGTTTGCAGTAAAAATATTCTGGGAAAATATTATTTATTTATTTATTTATTTAATCTTTATTGCACAAAAGAAAACCTTATAGTACAAAAGGCGGACTTAATGCCATAAGGCATTCTCTACCAGTCAACCTTAAGGCTAAGCAGAGAGATTGTGAGCGGTGCTACAATTACAACAGCAAAAACAATCAATAAATTACGAGTAACATATTAATTACGTATACAAATATACTATGATATATATGTACATATATATATATTATATACCTATATATATATATATATATATGTATATATATATATATATATATATATATATATAAATAACGACGAAACATATTATGAAACTAATATATAATACACTAAGATTTTTTCATTCTGCACGTACGGATTTTTTGAAAGCGAACTTATTAGGCGCATTTTTTATGTTGAAAGGAAGTCCGTTCCAAAGACGCGCCACCTGCACAGTGAACGAATTCGACATGAACCCGGGTCGGTGAGGAGGGATGGACAGAGACATATTGCCAGAAGAGCGAAGTTGGCGGACGCGAGAAACGCCGTAGTATTGAAAGAAGGATTTGAGGTATTCCGGAGAGAGTGGATCATTAAGCACAGAAAAAAGAGTGGAAAGCAAGCGAATATTGCGACGTTGTCGAATGGGAAGCCAGCCAAGCTGAGAGCGAAAAGAAGAAACGTGATCATATTTGCGGAGGCAAAAAATAAAGCGAATGCAGTTATTAAGCAGGCGGTCCAATTTATCAAGAAGCTCTTCGTTTATGTCCGGATAACAGACATCACCATAGTCAATAATGGGTAGTATAAGGGCGTTAACTAATGCAACTTTAGTTTTGACCGGTAAGAAGTGTTTCAGTTTGTTCAGATAATGAGATAATTATTATTATGTTTGCTATTAAGGATGAATGGTGTTAATACGTTAATAAATCTTTTAAGTTGGACGTTTCCTAAGGTTTTAAATAGGACCAGATTTGGTCTGTCAGTGTAGTGGACTACGAAACCCTAAAAAGTATAAACTGAACGGCTGCTTTGTCGTTGAATCATTCTTAACAAGTTTACTACACAAGTAATAAATTGCGGTCGACTTACAAACTGAGTGCTATTCTAGTAACTCGCCAAGTGAGCGCGTGATGATCATTTGGAAATATTAATGTGCCGTCAGTTAGTTTCCGAAATTGAGAAATTTTCACATCGAAAAATTTTGAAATTTTGCTTGTTTATATTCCTATTTCTTTTCCTCGCAAAGTTACATCAATCGGAAAAACATACACCGGTAAGTTCTAGTCCAAATCTCCCCTACTATGAGCACACTTTCTGCTAAAAAAAGGCTCCTCCTTAGGTCGCTCCCTCCCTGCTGAAAGCGTGGCTATGACGGAAGCGTTCATAGGCGAATTACTTTAATTTGGCGTTCAACTTCAGAGCTGCTCGGATTACCAAACTGTCGATACCTCGCCCGTCATTATTAGCTTTTCGTCATTATTAGTGCTTTGATATGCTACTTATGTGGTCGTTGCAGATAGGTACTTATGTACTGATTCGTGCATAATATAAAGGCTATATTCTGGTTGTAAAATAATTGCTGCACTGCATTGCTACAGCAGAAACGTACGATGTCACTGTCAATGTTGCTCCGATCGCTAGAACAATCCGACAGTGACAGGACTCAATTTATAACGACAGTTAAGTAGTATTGCATGCGAGCCGCTGCTACAGCTCCGCCACAGTTGTAATCGAAATGTGACATTAATTATTATTCATTTTGAATCAAGATATACTGGTTCACCCGAGAATTCAACCCGCAAACATGTTTATTCAGATACATAAATACGAATAAAACCCCCGCTAAGTTAACTTTAAAACACCACATTACGGATCCCGTTTAATGTTGCCATTTATTTGGTAACATCCTTGACGTTACTGGAACCCTTACTTAATCACATAAGGATTATGTACGATTCTGAATCGACTTTACTGGGCGAAGGCGAAGCTGGGTCGGAGCGCATCTATTGCCAAAGGAATTTCAAACTTGTCTACAGTAGTTACAATTCATATTTGAATGTGACTGCACAGAGTGGTACCTTGGCTGTCATCAGTCATCACAAGTATCACAACACCGACTATTTGGCAAGTCATCAGTCATTACAACACAGACTACATTCGGCAATTAAATATACTTAAGAGTAAATCATCTACCATTGATTTTAGATTTAAACACAATGTGGAACCGGGGAGCTGTTACGATAGGTCGCGCAGTCAGCCTATCCAAATCATGTCAGTCGCCCGTGCACCGCCAACGCCAATACTTCTTCTTCTTCTTCATTCCCTGTTCCCTTTATTTGGGGTCGGGCCTCCTCACATTCTGCGCCAAGCTACTCTGTTTTGGGTTGTCTCTTTTGACATCTGGGATCGTTTGAGGTCTTTTTCTACGTTTGACCACCAGGTCACCAGGCGGCGGCCTGGGCCTCTCTTAAGTTCCGAAATTTTTAAAGCCGCCAACGCCAATACATGTACGAACAAGTACCAGCGCAATGCACGCGCCACTGACATCATTAGATATCATTTTGAAGTAACAATGTAATGTTGAATTGGCTTACAGGTCAGTTTAAATTAAAGTGTCATTTATTTCAGGCTCTATGCCCAGAAGTGTTAGTAATTACCTACATAAGTATACATATTTCTTATAAAACTATTGTTAGTCAAATAAAATTACATTTCCTTTCAAACTTACCTAATTTTGCTTAATTAAAATGAATGGATGAAATGAATAATATAATAAAACTTAATAAATGTTTGTGACATTAGAGTTTCCCTGATTTTACAGCTATCATTATCAAAATGGGCACGAAAATGATAACGGTAATTTATTGCGAACGAATTTTCGTTGAAAAACCAATTCGTTTTATACATTATCAGTTCGCGCCCGCATCTGCTTTGTTAAATTCGTATTGACATTTTGGTCAAGCTAAATAATACCAATATTCGATAGGTAATAAATTAATTTGGTAAGTGCTTTGTAGCTATTGTTGGAAACAGCTTTAATAAATTCAATATTAAAATCGCAGTGAGTTATCATAAATCTTTTGCGTACTTACTCTATTCGGGATTTATTTACTACATAATAATTATATCTCATGTGATTTTGTGCCCTTCTTTAATCGGACTAACTATTTATTGACATATATTAAGTTAGAACAGCCAAGATTGCGGTCGCTGGGCCATGTTTTACGTATGGACCCAGGTAGACTTCCCCGGCCAGTGATGCTGAGTGAAATTGCATACGCCAAACGACCAGTCGGACGCCCGTTGCTTCGCTTTAAGGATTCCTGCAAGCGGGACATGTTGTACTTTGGCATCGACCCGAACACCTGGGAAGCCCTTAACAGAGCGGAATGGCGTAACCTTTTACATGACGGCATAGCCAAGCATGATGAAGTCTGGCTCGATGATTTAAAGTAGAAAAGACTTCGGGTTTCACAGGAACCATCAACAGATTCGCGTTTCGTGCTGCGATTGGACTTTACAGCCATAGGAAAAGGTGTGCCGCACCTTCGATCTCCGAGGGAGCCCAGACCTCTTCTTCTTTATAAACTGTCGCTGCAACAATCATCTGTCAAGATGCTCTGGCCAATGATAATGATGATGATTAAGTTAGACGAAGTCCGACATTCGAGTCATAATTTGCACCCAATAGTGGGACGATGGACGTAGCGTGGACGTAGCCTATGAAAGTGAGGCACATAACGCATCCTTAAGCTACATTAATCTACAATAATATAGTATAATGTATGATTATATTTTTACAAAGTTATATTTTTTGCCGGATTCGAACTTTAAGAGATACGTCAATCAATAGATCTAGAAACGATATGGATTAGATGTGTCAGTGTCAAAAGTGACGTTTTTGTTTGAAGAAACGTCTCATTTGACACTGCCATATCTAATCCATATCGTTTCTAGATCTATTAACTGAACTGCCGTATTCGAACTTCAAGATATTCACAAGAGACGACACGTACTAGATCCATTCTAGATACGTTATAGTTTAGATATCAACTAGTTATCTTTTGCAGCGCAATTCGGGCAACCAATGTCACTTTTACGTTAGATAGAGTAAGATATCTATTAGATGTGAATTGGATCCCTAAGTCATATCCTGTGGAAATCGTTCAAGAGTATCTCCAGAATCGCGCAAATGTCAAATTTGACAGGTTAGATCTTAAACATATCGTTATCGTATCTTGGTGATGTCTAAAAGATGTCTAAAAGATGTCTATTTCAAAATCCGAATCGGGCCATGAAGTATCTTAAAGTTCGAATGCACAACCTGCATAGCTCCGATTCAATCAAGATGATTGCTTAGTTACAAACAGTACCTAAAGTTACTATAATTATAAGGTGAATAATTATTTAAGAATGATGTTTCTTATAGTAGGTGATACTCTGATACATAAGACGTCATCGATGCGATGGTCTTCTCTGACATAGTAGGTACAGTGTATACCTATTTATTAGTGCGATTAAAAGCTTTTAACGTTATTCTTGTTGTCAACAACAACGAAATGTCTTATGGGAGTTTACTGCTTAAACCCCTATAGAGGGTAGTAACATCTAAAACGGTTACACGCAAATCTATTCATAGCATCCTCATCTAAGGTTCCTTCCTGGACGCTCAGCTGTTTAGCATAATGGCCGAAGGAAGATAAATGGCGAATTTAACATTCCCGCAACATATTGAAAGGGTGGATGGAGAAAAATGGCTCTGGGATCGTGGCTTGAAAACTGACGCATGTACTACAATCGGCAGAAGTTGCTAAGCGGGTGAGGTGTTCAAAATTACCTTGACGCGCTCTTATTCTCTTAACAATAAAGTCGCGTTAAGATCATTTTGAACACCTCACCCGTGAGTAGTACCATACCCCAGTTTGACGGGTGCAATTTGTTTTGGTTTGACGTTTAAAAAGTGCGAGGGCACGTGAAACTTATCATAAGTCGATGTCAATAAGATTATGACTTAAAATAATAATACAGTAACGTTATATTTAGAGTTAATAAATAAACCTTTATTGTTTAAAACATTCATGCTACATATGAAGTTGGAGCCCTGGATGAATGTTTAAATATGATAATTGTTTTAACAATAAAACGAACTAATTCGATGTAGGTAATTTTAATTATTGTCAGAACAACAAGAATCAATGTCAGATGTCATTAATTATTTGTATTGCCAGTGGTTGGCCATATTTGTATAATGTTTTAAATAGGATAATTGTTTTTTACAATAAAACGAACTTATTCGATGTAGGTAATTTTAATTATTGTCAGAATAACAAGAATCAATGTCAGCTGTCAGTTATTTACATTTGAAATAAGAATAAATTAAAGGAACTAACTTTAGACGGAGTTTAGAGCAATTATTTCATGAAACCGATGCGGCCAAAAATACGGGGGTGCGGGGGACGAGGTGAGCGAGGTCCCGTGCCGTGATTGGTCCGTTCAAAGACACGGACGTCACACAAAGACACTTTCGACTCGAAAACGGAGTAAAACTACCGTATGCGTGGCAGAGGGGGTAGAGCTACTATGCTCAGTCTGGAGGATGTCTTGTCTGTGGAACTAACACTCTTACCTACTTTCATAAACGTCTACTAAAGTTGTCAAGCCGATAATAATCAATTGTCCCTTTCCGACGTATTAGTATGATGGAAAGGGACAAACAATTATTATCGGCTTGTCAACTTTAGTAGACGTTTATGAATAAGGGGGTTAATAGGTACACTTCAAGAATGTCTCACATTTGTTGTTAATTATTATGATTTAGAAATTGCTTGCTATTATAGTTGGTACCGATATTCATAACATTTGAGTAGAAAATTAATTAATAATCGAATAACCGGGCTTTGGAATAAGTATTATAACTATACAAATGTGGGTTATCATTACATTATTAATGTCTAGCTATAATAATTATAGCTCGATATAATAAGTTAATTATTAACTAACCTCCGCCAATGAATTTATCCGCGTAGAAGTAATTAAAAAAAAAAACAAATTCTCTTTCACAGGAGATGAATAAAAAAAAAATCTTAAATACTTTTGAAAAATGTGCACACTTGTTAGACTTCGCAAAGTTTTTGTCCCAATTTGCAATTTTACATTGACACGTGACACCAACTTCAAACTTTGACAGGTTTCGCAGCCGTGTGCAAACTTATTTTACTTCCAAAACTTGCTCGAGTTTTCTCAACTAAGTTTCTATAGACGTCATGAGAATTTAGATATCAGCCGTATATTTTATAGGAACTTTCTCCTTCTCTTTATGAATTATACTTACATAGTGTAATGTTAATTCAAACTGTACCAGCATTACTGCCGCAAATGTCAAAATTCTGGGCAACTGTGCCTAAAAACCGTTCGTATAATATGAATGAAATAGGTACAGCAGTGACGTACCGACTATTGATTTAGCCGACTGATCGGCGCTCGGATGGCCAATTAGTCGGCTAGTCGGCCGGATCATTACGTTCGTCTAAGTTCGGTTCATATGCTCTTTAAAAATCAACCGTTTTACCCCTTTCATCGCGCTATTCGTTATATTATAAATATATTAACGCTGAAAAATAAAATATATGAATAATAATAATCCTAAGGCTATATTTCATACGACAACCGGACAATCGGACAAGAAAGCGACTAAGCGGTCAATAATTCGAACAAAAGTTTTCGTGAGCACACTAAATAGTAATTTGGGTAAAATAAGTGAAAAGCTTATGGTATGTAAATATTTGCTGTTAAATCTTTTTGCCCTGTTTTTCTGTCACTTATAAAGTGCTGAGTAATCGGCCATTTTTGCCGACTAGTCGCCGACTAATCGCCGACTAGTCGGATAGTCGGCTTTCTCGACTAGTCGGTACATCCCTAGTATTCAGGCAAAATAAAACTGTCAGGAAACGTCCAAAAAATACAAAACACGTTATAAGCCCAAACAATTACATTACTTGTGAAAATACGTTTGATACAATATGCCAATCATACGACATGACATGAATGAAACGCGGGTATTACCATAAATTTCCGTAACGTAACGTTTTGTTGGCCCTCTTCAATTCACGGTTGCCATTACGTCCGATTCATTGTGACGTGGGCTACACGCGATTATCACCCTTGGGACTATGGGGAAAAGATGATTTATGACGTGAAGACGTTGAATGACTGAACGTGAATTTGTTCTTGTGTTCTACGGTCCGTGTGAGCCACAGACCACCTCAACTACTAGACGGAGCACATAAGATGTGCATAATTGTTTTCCATCGTATTTTCTCGAAAGCGTTCGTATTTGTCATGCTACCTACTTCAGTCAACCTCAGTACATTTTGTAACAACAACCGAGACTGACTGAAATAGTAAGACACATTTGTACGTTTCCGTGAAAATACGACGGAAAATAATTTTGCACTACTCCTGTAATCGAGGTCACTACACATATGCTTTCCCGTTACATATTTAGTACGGGAGAGTGACCGCTTATTTCAGTTGCGCCCACAATTACGACCAGTAGTGTAAATTAAAACATTACCAAAAATTAAGCTTTAGGGATGTGCCTGAACTGCTATAGTATAAAATGGTGTAGAATCCAATTCAAATGTTGCTGCTAAAATCGGAGCATTTTACAAGTAAAACTGAGCATACTTGTGGTAACCTCGTGCTCTTTGTAAACGCTACATTATGCGGTGTCTGTGTAGTCTGTGGTTTAGACTTAAAGGCACGTGATTCATGTAGTACCGGTAAACTCAGCCCTGCTAAGCTAAAAACCAGTATTTCTTAATAAAAATTGAATGCACACATGTACCCCTAAATCTTAAAAGTTTTATTTTCAAGTTCATTCGTTTTTGAGATAAGTACCGCATTATGGTTAGGATTGATTCGCGAAGAAACATTGATCTTAAAAATATAAGGAATGGACTGTACTAAAATGAATACATAAGTTATTTTTTTAAAGTCGCTGAAGAAACATTGGTCAGTTTGAGAAGAACTGCAAACAGTTTAATTTATTGCTCCCGTTACGGAGCCCACCTGGTATATGTTTAATCTCGTACCATAATTTTATGTCGAGCTGTATGAGTTGATCCCCAAATATTTATTTATATTTCATTAATCAACGCAAATAACAGCTTTAGTATTAAACAGCTTAAGCCATTAAATATGTAAATTCCAAATAGCAGCCGCAGTGCTCAAGCATGAGTTCATCACTCGAGAAGTAATTAATTTCGAGTCAATGTTTGCGAAATCCTTTCGGAAGCTTAAGCAAAGATTAATTGCTGATGAGCCAACTTAGATCGTAACTCACGCTGACATTTCTATTGATAAAACGACGTATTTTAGTAAATAAATGGTGTTTTAGAATTATAAAATAAAATCCGTAATTTATGTAATGTAATATCTTACTAAGAGCCATTCACTAAAAAAATACACTTCAAGCGATCAAGAATAATCAAGATACATATGTAGGGCATAATTATTTTCCTTCGTATATTCACGGAAACGTACGAACGTGTTTTGCTATTTCAGCCAGTCTCGGTACAAAAAGTACTCAAGTTGACTGAGGTAGCGTGACAAATACGGACGTTTCCGAGAAAATGCGAAGGAAAACAATTTTGCACTAGACCTGTAGGCTATTTTGATGACGTCATTACTTGGGAGTTCCCTACTATCGTCTATCTGTACCAACAAACTAAATTTTAGAAAAGTAGGTAACATAGACAGATATAATAAAGCGTGTACGTAAAAACTAGCCAAGTCAAATCCTGAACTTTAATTACATCCCTAGCAAACTAGAACTTGGCACCCATATAGATCTCAGTTCTTTTTCCCACGAAGTCAACAACGACGTATATTCTTAATATTAAAATTGGCTCTCAATTCACATTTATGTTTTTGATGGGATTGCTTCTTTCGGATTGGGAAGACATAATCTGATGGGTAGAAGTTAAGTTTAACATGATTATTTTAGGCTAGTGATAGTTTGAGCACTTTGAGCCTTAATCAAAGCAGAAATTGTGTCCCAGATGTGAAAAACAATAAAAATAAAGCGAACAAAGGGTTATTTTAAATCTCACAATTTCCAATAGAGATTTCCATTCAATTACTCCAAAACAAATAACAAAGTGTAACTGGATAAGTAAAACAACATAAATAATGTATAACCCCACGAAATTGGGTAATTTAATCAAATCCATTGCAATCGAGATACGGACCGAAAACGAAAAACTTTGTTAGCTGTCAAAATATTCAATCAAAGTTTCTCTTACCTGTATAAAAGTTGGAACGTACTGATGTGGGTCGAATGGATGAAAGAAAATTAGGATACGGCACAAATACAAAATATAATTGTAATAAGAAAACGAAAAGAAAAAGTCTTAAAAAGAATGAAGAAGTGGAGTTAATTTGTTTAAAACAACAGAAAGAAGAAACAAAGACATGGGTATGTAAGGGAAGCCATTGGATAAACATACTCGTATTCGGTTGGTTGCGAATAAAAACGAAGAAAGGACAGGTAATGGAAGAACTAAAAAGTGATTATTTGACGTTGCATTAAATCTCATACCCGAAAGCAAATAAATAAGTGAAGAAAATTGTCGTACGCTTCGTCAGTGTATTATTGTTATTATTAAGCTGATATACAATAAAACGGATGATATGAAAATAAAAATAAGACGGATGAGATTCTCCTTTTTTGAAGTTACTTAAAAACAGTTTCCATGTACCATTACGCTCCGCGATTGTTCAGCCATTCAGGCTGGTCCTAGCTAAACGGTTGATCAATACTTACTCTATGCAATGTCCAATTTAGTTAGAACTCTAATTGGCATAACAATCACGGAGCGTGACTGAACAACAACAGGTATTCTACACTTGTATAATTATTAATTATAATATTTTGCATGTTCGTTCCAAATGGGAACCCACTGCCCCAGATATCAGTTCTGTCGTAAATAATGGTCCCACGCCCTGGTTGCGTATTGCCGTGGGTTGTGCGAGCCCGGGACAGTCAAATCTTAACTATGTTTGATGAAAATCGATTCAGGATTAGCTCTTTTCCAAAAATGATGTACTTAAGGCGCTTTTGGCATAAAATTAGATTGTTTAAAACCGCCAGGCTCAAATTGGACTGGGCTGGCCACGTCTATCGCATGCATTCGGTTAGGTGGGCTAACATAGCCACCAAGTGGGTGCCAACGAAGAAGCGTGGGCGGAGCAGGCCTAGGCAGAGATGGCGGGACGACTTTGACGCCATCCTTAACAACTGGCCGGAGGAAGCGCTAAATCGGGAGTCATGGAGAACTAGGGGAGAGGCCTTTGCCCAGCAGTAGGACACACAAATATTTTATAGTTATTCACCTGAGCCTTCTACTTTCTACAAGAGTTAGACCAAGAAAAGTCTGCAGCGATTTTGATAGCCCACGCAGTGCAAGTGTTATTTATACGTTATGATGTCATAAAAGTTTGACGTTTAAAATAACACTTGCACATCTTCGCCGGTCTTCGTTAAGCTAATACAATGGCGCCTGTCGCCGGTCGTACGGCCGTAACGCGTCGTTTTTCACCGTCGGTGATACGTCTATCGACGGTTCATTTATCATGTAACAACTGCTGCTACGAGTTCTATCGTCATTTTTAATATTTTGTACTACCTAGTCGGGATTTATTGTCGGGACAATTGTTAAGGTGTTAATGGTTAATTAATTAACAGTTTTATGGTTATAATCATCATTACAAACACACAACACAACAAACAACAATACAAACAAAGGGAGTGTATAAGGGAGAAGTAGAAGTAGGAGTTGGAAGGGGTAGACCTCGGCGGACTTTCTCTGATCAAATCGGGGAAATCCTAAAGGAAGGCCAGGTCAAGAGCACCCTAAACCGGCGAACGTGAATGAGGAATGTTATAAAAGTGAAAGAAGCGAAAGAGGTATGTCAGGAACGTAGCAAGTGGAAATCCGTGGTCTCTGCCTACCCCTCCGGGAAGTAGGCGTGATTATGTATATGTATGTAATCATCAGTACGTCATATAATGTCCTGTTAAACGCGATTTCATACAGTATACATCATTTACATCAACCGCGGCATAACATAGGTAATGAGTCGCGTCAAGTTGACATTCGGAAGGCAACTGCAGCGGCATTCATGTTAGACTTAGACAAAGAAAAGTATGCAGCGATTTTGATAGCACACGCAGTACAAGTGTTATTTTAAATTATGACGTACCTATAAATAACACTTGTATGCATTGCCTGTGCTATCAATATCGCTGCAGACTTTTCTCGGTCTGATTTTACGACATTACTGGTACAGGCTTGACAATGGCGCTGATGTCAATTTCCTGAATAAAATGAGTGACGGACTGAACGTCATAATCAGTGGCAGCGGCGAACAACAAATACAGCGGTGGCAACAACGACACCGTCGCCGCAACAGCAGGGGTGCGAAACTCCTCTCTTCGGGCAAACTCGTCTCCGGTCTGCTCAGCATTGCTCAGAGCAATTTTTAGGATTGACACAACTTGACGTCCCTTTGCGTACACGACCAAAGATAAGATAATGGCTTGAATTTTGACAGCCCGGAATAGCTGAAAGGGATAGTGCCATATATTAGAAAGGGACAGCGTGATTCGACCCTGAACCGCTGTCAAACTTGGGTTTTGTAGGAAGTTTCCTTTCTGTATGGTAGTACTATTATTTACTTTGTGGCAACAGTAACGCAGCTGCAGCACTTCACACCTAAACGTCACCTTAAGTTTGAGTAGGATGTGTTTAGAATAAAACGAAAGAAACACCTCGAAAACATAATTACAAAGTGAATTTCAAAAGGCATTCAAAAATAAACTGCAAGTTAACATTTTCACTCTAAAATCAACGAGCTAGCGAAAACACTCCCAAGTTAAAAATAAAACTGTGTTTAAAAAGTTCATGTTCGTGCCAACGTTAGAATTTTAAGAAATATTTGAAGTAGCTTCAGAATTATGACATTTTAGGCGTTAATGGAGTAGAAATAAGGTCCTTAAGAGCTCCTAAAACTGAGGCCATTGCTTTTAAGTGAGCGCAAACTTGGCTTATTAAGACAAATATTACCGTATCTCTTCTATAATGTTGGTGATACTGCCTAAATGTCTCTGTCTTTAGGTAATGTACTAGCACTGCAAAGCTTATAGATATAATAGTCATAATTTACAATATCTGGGAGACCAAGCTTTGCTCGGAAAACATATAAAAACTCAAAAGTGCGCGTTTTTCCAGAGATAAGACCTAGCTAGATCGATTTATCGCCCCCGAAAACCCCCATATATACTTAGCAAATTTCATCGAATCTGTAAACGCGGACACAATTGAAAAAAACCGGGCAAGTGCGAGTCGGACTCGCGCACGAAGGGTTCCGTACCATAATGCAAAAAAAAAAAAAACAAAAAAAAAAGCAAAAAAAACGGTCACCCATCCAAGTACTGACCACTCCCGACGTTGCTTAACTTTGGTCAAAAATCACGTTTGTTGTATGGGAGCCCCATTTAAATCTTTATTTTATTCTGTTTTTAGTATTTGTTGTTATAGCGGCAACAGAAATACATCATCTGTGAAAATTTCAACTGTCTAGCTATCACGGTTCGTGAGATACAGCCTGGTGACAGACGGACGGACGGACGGACGGACAGCGAAGTCTTAGTAATAGGGTCCCGTTTTACCCTTTGGGTACGGAACCCTAAAAACCGGTCATGCTCCTATACAAATTTATGGTTGTCCCACACTGGATGTTACAAAATGTTATATAACATCTTGATAGTATTGATAATGTTTTTAGGGTTCCGTACCCAAAGGGTAAAACGGGACCCTATTACTAAGACTTCGCTGTCCGTCCGTCCGTCCGTCCGTCCGTCTGTCACCAGGCTGTATCTCACGAACCGTGATAGCTAGACAGTTGAAATTTTCACAGATGATGTATTTCTGTTGCCGCTATAACAACAAATACTAAAAACAGAATAAAATAAAGATTTAAATGGGGCTCCCATACAACAAACGTGATTTTTGACCAAAGTTAAGCAACGTCGGGAGTGGTCAGTATTTGGATGGGTGACCGTTTTTTTTTTTGCTTTTTTTTTTTTTTTTTTCCATTATGGTACGGAACCCTTCGTGCGCGAGTCCGACTCGCACTTGCCCGGTTTTTTTTTTGTGTTGTGTTTTGCCACACAATGTTATAGGTATAGTTATAATACGTTAATTATATAACAGCCAGTGTGGGACCACCTAATGGTGGTCCCACAATGGTACTATAATTAGTACGGGAGCACATAGTAAAGTTATATGCGCTATCCGGGGCTGATGTGTTTTGAGAACCATCATAATAAAGCTTGCTCTCTCTAACGAGTCTAACGCATAACTGCGTCCCTTAGACTTTTTAAATGTAGCCCAACTGGATCAAGCTCATTTTAGACACTCCAATAGCAAATAAAAATTGTCCAATAGATTTCTCGTATTGATTCTGTCTGCTACCGTTAACTTAGTTCTGGAAAAACAACAAAAGTTTTCGTTTCAACTTTCCAAGAAAATATTTTTCTTTGGACGATTGAAGCGTTTTTCGAATCGAATGTTGCTTTTGTGGAAATTGCGAATCTGAATAATGATTGAGTGTTATTATTGACTTTCGATTTTTTGAAGTGAAAACTTCTTTAGCGGCGCTGTGCACTTTTTGTGATGGGGAAAAAATGTTAAACTCTTAACAGGTGTCACGTGACCGTAAGACGTAAGACGGACACGTGACCTGATCGAGACACTGTTACAATGTCATTGAGTTTTTCTTTATTGATTTAAATGCCATCTAGTGAGTTTCCCTCTAACTGGTACTAATATAACTGAAGTACTAACAGTGATGTGCTTAGGGGTTTCAAGTAATGCGACGAAATAACGCTAGATGGCGTTAACCTCAATTATACATAGTGCTGCAGACATTTTGCACTAGATGGCGCTGTTAATAATATTTTGACGTAAAACGTAAGATTCATAAGACGGACACGTGACCTGATCGAAAAACTATTACAATGTCATTGAGTTTTCACTTCTGCCGGCACTCCCGGAGTGCAACCCGTTGTTTTTTTGCATGTTTTAGTTCAATGTACCTTCAGACAGAATTCTTGAAAAATCGTACCGCGTTTGTAATTTAATTAGCAACCTTAAGGAGTTTTACTAGTGACTTCATCGATTCGAATCCTGATTTTTTGACATTCGCTAGATAGAAAATAGAAACATAGGTCTAAAACGCACTTTAATTTGTAACAATTTATGCAGAAAAGCTAAAAATATAAAAACTGCTTCTAAAAATGCGCAATTTTATTTTTGTGGGAACTCATCGATTAGGTACTATTTTTTTGATAAACCTTTAACAAATTAAAATTCAAAAGTATGATATCCTCGGTCCCGAGTACGCACATACGCTTACGCTCAGTGAAAGTGAGAGAAGAACATTGGTAGTGTGTAGTGTACGTTTCACACGCCTTCACATAATCTGTCTCTATATTCCGTAGGTTAAGGATCATATATATCATAAATAAACTATACTTCCAACCAACAAGTTGTCTCAATAGACGCCACACATCACATGGCGATCCTGCCAGTGCGGCCTCGTGCTGCACTGGTGACACACTACACGATCCTTCGGGGCCTTAAAGGCTTATTTTATTTTATTTAATATTTATCGCACATAAGAAAATACACTGTACAAAAGGCAAACTAAATGCCATAAGGCATTCTCTACCAGTCGACCTGTAGGCAAAGCAGATAAGTTGTAGGCGGTGCAAAAATATGTGGCTTACGGTGCCCTCTGGCCAACTCTAAGGTAGTATGGTTCGTATATTCGAGGTTCGAGGATCACCAGGCGAATACCAGGCCGTTATTTTTTTCTCATAATCACTGCCACCCGGTAAATCAAAGTTCTTTGCCTTAAACATAAGCAAAGATAAGTAATCAGGATGTCACGGCGCAAGTTAAATGAAAAAGTTTGTAAGCCCAGCTTTATGCATGCCCTTTGGGCCAAAATCCTGCTCTTGTTGCTACTGGTTACGCGAGGAATCGAGTTTAAGGGCGCACCAGTAGACTGACCTCATGATAAAAAAAAGTCATTAATAGTCGCAAAACACGTAGAGCAACAAACAAAAAAAAATGAAGCACAATAGGGCTGGTCACTGTATACACGGTGGCCAAAAAATAACTGCATTCCCGTTGCCAGGGAGGTTTTGGGAATATACTGAGCAACTTTTACTTAAAAACAAATTATAGAAAATCAAATAGCCAAAATGTATGAAACAGCCAAATTTTTTTTCGCGATTTCGGGGTTGGTCCCGTAGTAAAAGTTGCTCAGTACATATACAGTGAAACCTGGTTAAGTGGGACCTGGATAAGTGAGAAACCTCTAAGCTGGGACTCATGGTGCGGTCCCGACACTTTAGCACTGAATTACCTCTGTTAGTGAGATAAAACGAACCTCTATAACTGGGATTCGTTGTTGTGATTTTATAGTCACATTTACCTCTATAATTGAGACAGAGAGTGTATTTTACCTCTTTTACTGAGACTATATTAATAAGATTACATTTTCCTAATTGTTTTTTTAGAATTTTATACGAATTACCTCTGTATCTGAGATAACGTCAATTTATGACCTCTCTAACTTGGACTTTACTGATCTATTTCCGTATTCTTACTAACTCTTAGTCTATCCACAAATTCCGCATTTGCTTAATTGTGTCTAAAAGACTTCAAGTTTCATTTAGTTACTTACATAGTTAAGAGCCAACGGGAGTGGTCATTTCTCCATACAAACGTACTCCTCGTTTTCCTCCGTGGTTTTTGAAGCTAGAGCAATGATTTTTTCAACACAGATTAATATTGTCAATATCTGTGTCGGACCGTTTTGCTTTTTTTGATATTTTTGTTTTTTAAGGCGCTAGAGCCCTTCAAAAATGGCCAAAATGGCCTAATTGACTATGCCGCAATGAGAGGCGTGGCATTCAAAACTGATATCAATTAGCCAAACAAGCAAAACGGTCCGACACAGATAATTTCATAATCATTTAGATTTCCAAATTTGGTTACGATTGGTTAAGTTTTGGAGGAGGAAACAGAGGTGTACGAAACCTCGATTTTTGAGATTTTTACGCAGGATTTTTCGCCTTGTCCTTATCGCACTACTTTTAGGTGCCGCTTCCGTTAGCGAGACGGGTATATTTACCTAAAATATTTAAAACTCAGCTCCTGTTTCGTCTTAAAACTATCGAAACAAAAGCTGAAATCTTGATAAGTAACAAGAATAAACAAATTTTCATTTAATTAATTTCTAAGACGCAATGAAGTCCGTATCAAATTTAATTGAAAAAATCTATCCTTTGGAAAATCATTTAAAATAAATTCAAAGAAATATTTAAACAGACTTAAAAAATATTTAGGGACAAGGATTATTTTACCTAAACATTTAAAGATAATTACAAAATACCTTATTAACCACCTCTATAACTGAGATTTATCCTCTATTCTCACCTCTATTAATGGGACCCTCTGTAAATGAGACAGAAATTTATTTGTACCTGGCTAACTGAGAGCTTGGTAAGTGGAATACCTCTTTAAGTGAGACAAATTGGCTCGTCTCACTTATCCAGGTTTCACTGTAATAACAAAACCTCCCTGGCAACGGGAATGCAGTTATTTTTTAGCCACCGTGTATAATAAAAAAAATACATCATGCAGGAAATGGCACTAACAATTATTCAAAACAATCGTTAAATAACAAAATGTATAAATGTAACTTTCCGATTGTCCTACCTACCAAATAGTAAAATAAATTGACGCCTACTTATCCGATTACTAAAATAGATATTAATGTTAAACCTATTTATCAATCTTCAACTTACCTACCCTCTGTATAATTTCACACAATACTGATTTTGTTTGGAAGACTGGTAAATATAATCTAAGTAGGTATGGCTCATAATTTCAAATTTCTTTTTCTTTCTGCGGTTAATATGTATGTTAACATTATGTACCTACTCATTAATGAACCTCCAGGTCTGTTTCTTAAGTATGTTAAGTACACTACATTGTACTAAAAATCCATTTGCATTATGTGACTGTTTGTGTTCTAAATAAATTAAGAAAAAAAAAAAAAACCTAACATAAAATAACTACCTACAAGTTATTTTTACTCGCTCCCACACTGGCATCAACCGCCAGCATCACGGGTGGGACAGCTATATAATTACGCGCGTGTGATAGAGATAGGAAATGGCGTATCAATGTACGAAATTCTTCATGCATAGCGTCCTTACTGTATCAGCGTTTGGAATATTAACCTGACCTTAGTAAATGTCACCTTTTAGAAGTTTGGGCCTCGTAAAAAGTTTTCTGAACTTTCTAATTTGGTCCATGAAATTATTATGAGGTCCCGTTAGTGTCGCCGTGGGGAGAGATTATGTATGATATTATCTTGAAATAAGGGCTTGTATCCGTCACGTGTCAAAGTTCTATGACACTGATAGTTTAACTAAAGTGACAAACAATACAAACATGGTAATGACATGCGACAATTCTTAATATTTTCATTAAATAGAAGAGTAATTTTAACATGCGCTCCACACGGCGAATACGTGGCTACGCGCTACGAGCGTAACCCATAGCACTTAGTGGCAATGAATGTGTTAAGTGAAAATTTTCATTGGTTATCATTGTTATCAACCATACGAAAAGAAAAAAAAGGATTGGGATGACAGATGCTACGAAAAGTCACATGACTATTTCCATGACACGATTGGCGATTTCAATAAACGATATCTTGGCTACGCCCCCACGTATGTATCTGCACCAGCGGCCATTTAAATACTGCAAGATTAGAACATCAGCAAAAAACCGGCCAAGTGCGAGTCTGCCACGCGCACTAAGGGTTCCGTACCATTACGCAAAAAACGGCAAAAAATCACGTTTGTTGTATGGGAGCCCCACTTAAATATTTATTATATTCTGTTTTTAGTATTTGTTATAGCGGCAACAGAAATACATCACCTGTGAAAATTTCAACTGCCTAGCTGTTGCTGACGGTTCATGAGATACAGCCTGGTCACAAACAGACAGACGGATAGACAAACGGACAGCGGAGTCTTAGTAATAGGATCTCGTTTTTACCGTTTGGGTACGGAACCCTAAAAACAACTATTATAGATAAGTAATTAAAACCGTAAACAGACCGGCCGCGGGCGTGTCTCTAAACTAAATCATTTGCATCTTCCGCCGCGCCCCGATTCGAATTTACGAGGCAATAAATACCGACGGCGTGCAATTTGCATCTACAGTTTCTTAGACCACGTGAAAATGGCACGTTTTAAGGCTAAATCTAGATAGCGACTTAAGGATGACGCTAGACCGGGCCGGGGACGGACCGGAGCTTCCGGAGCTTCGTTTTCTATGGAAAGCGGCACGTGATCACCGATCAGCTGTCATAGAAAATGACACGTCGCACGCGGGACGCCTCGGCCTGGGCACGGCCCGATCTAGCGTGAGTCATTCTTTAAGCCGGATTCACATTTGTCTGACGTGTCGTATTGTGACGTGTCAGAACGATAATCGGTTGGTTTTGCGTTCACACTTGTCTGACGTAGCGTGCATCACAGAAATGTGACACGACACGACACGTCAGACATATTTTACCAAATCTGATATGTGCGAGATTTTAATCAAATGAATTAAAATATTTTTCAAACTCTAAGGGTAGAATGACACCTGTAATTTTTTAGGTTACAAATTATATGGAGATGACAGATGTCATCCTATTCTTCGAGTTTGAGAAATATTATGTACACCTTATGATTGTGTTTTGTTGCTAGGTAACTATTTGCCAATCAAAAATAGAGCACATATCAGCTTTGCAACGACGCGTGACGATATGTGAATCCGGCTTTATGTAAAAGTGTCATTCAGATTGGGACAGATTCTTTACTGCTACAGCGTTGATACGGGCAATGTAAATGTCAAATTTGTAGATAAGTAAATTGCGTCGCTGTCATTGCCGCATTCCTGTCGCTATTAGAACGTTCAATCGGTCAGTTTTATCAAGGAAATTTGGCAGTAAAATTGCGCGCCTGGGCTGTAGCAGTAGTAACGATTGGATTACACCAGCAGTAATGTTGATATAGCCTGAATTCGAATGGTACCTTAACAATATTACTCCTGCGGTCGTAATCCGAACGTCACCTTTATACATTTCGCTTACTCTACGATTTTCACTTGCGTATACGCGCTTACGCGTGCCATTAAACGCTAGTACGAAAACGTTCTAAACCGTCACGAAAATCGTCACAATAATTTATGTATTCTCATTTCTTTTATTGAATGTATTTTCTTATCCTTTTGTAAGAATTTGATATGTTTCCTGAAAGAGCTACGTATGTATGATGTCAAGTACATATATGTTTTTTTTTATCAAATTTCTATAAAGTAATATACCTAGGTACTGTGTAATTTGCATGAATTCTATAATAATTTAAATTGTATTTTTCTTGTTTACTCGTAATGCATGTTAATTATAAGATGTAATATTGTTTTGAAAAGATGTGTCCCGCCGAGTTTGTTGCCGGTCCCGGTTGGGATACCCTCCTCCAATTGAGGGAGGATTTAAATCTTCTCGAGGCAGAGGTGTAGGGTTGGAGCCGGTATAGCTCTATTTGACGTTCATAAGCGCATTGTAATATGCCTACTTGAATAAACTATTTTTTATCTTTATCTTTTAATCTCCGTTTACGTCGGTCCTTACATTTCTTTCCTTACTTTTACAACCATGTCAATGTTGCTGGGAAGTAAAGAATGAAACACTAAATTGGAAATGGCGGAAATTTACCCGGGAGCGTTTCGAACGTTCTGTATTTGGTCGTAATCTGATTATGGCGGCGAAAAACATTTTCCGATTAAATACGTACAAGCTTGTTTCCGAGTTATTTCATGTAATAATGTACAGTTTCTCAAATATAAAACGTTTAATGTGTTACAAATGTTTTTTAGCTAGCTCTAGCAAACAACCATACCTATAGGTAATAATACATAGATAGGGATAAGTTCGCCTTTGAGGATTGTATATATTTTGTTTCATTGTAATTTAACCTGTCTTATGTACAATAAAGTGTTTACATGCATACATACAATACATTTTCAAAAAAGATGGATAATTTTTTGAAGAAGTGTTCAGTAAGAGCGTGCGATTTTCAATCCGGAGGTCGCAGGTTCAAACCCCCCTGGCACGTACCAATGAGTTTTTAAACTTCCTCTCTGTGTTGGGAGGTCAAATAAAAACTACCGTCCTTTTCGTAAAACACTCATGGATCACTCGTCCAAATGGAGAATTAATATCTTTACAATTCGCGTTCTTAAAAATATGTACCATATTACTATACTGTTCTAGTTACATATAGAGTTAGAGACATATCTCATTTTGTTAAGTTATAATCCACATTAAAGAAACACTTTTAGAACAAATACCTACTTTTAAGAGGTATTTAAATAAACACCTATTAAGCTTAGAAACAAATTAAAAGTGGAAAAATTCACTGTCTTGGACTCGAACCCACGACAGTGTATTGGTTAAGTCTTGGTAGATCATTGAAGAGCACTGGGTTAGCGATCCTGTGGTCTAAGCTTAATAGCATCGTTCGCAGACGTTTCTTCTTGATACAAAATTAACATAAACTATTATTTCCTTTTCACCATTTGCCAGGATTTACCAATACAGTTACCATTGCAGCCGAGCGCAGGCGATAAAATAAACTATTATTGTTTTACTGAACTACCGTTTTGAATACAAATTGTAAAGCGTTTAGAATTAAAACGAAGTATAGTCTTAGAGGATATAACCAACGGAGACGCCATGTCTATAATTTTCCGTAAAAAATATTCTGCCGTTTTTTTGCGGGGAGGGGCACATCAAATGTATACGTAACGTCAACATAGTCATGTCAGATAAACGTCAGTCCATACATGTGTTTGACATGTGGTTGACCATTGGCCGCCTTTTTTCGACAGAGGGGAACGCCTGTTAATGACCACTCCGTTTGGTTATATTCTCTAAGAGTATAGTGGTGGTACCTACAGTCAGCAGCAGAAGTGGCTAAGCGGATGAGGTGTTCAAAATTACCTTGACACGCTCTTATTCTCTTAACAATAAAGTCGCGTCAAGATCTTCATTTTGAACACCTGGCCAGCTTAGCAACTTCTGCTGCCGACTGTACCGGTGCTCGACGCGGTCCCAGTACATGTCACCTTGAAACTTAAGTCATTGTCAATAGAGGTGACAGCAGGGTGTCATGTCGAGCATTAGTACCACCACCTTATGTTTTAATGTTTATTTGGGCACAAACGGTACATGTTTCTTATAACTAATGTCTATGCATCATTCATAAACCAATACAAAAAAAACTACAATTAAAATATAACTTTTTTATAATAAAGGAGGCCAACGAGCAGACGAATCGTTTGATAGTAAGCAAATACCGTCGCCAAGGACAACTGTAACACCAAAGTTGTTGCAACTGCGTTACCGGCTTGTAAGATAGGAATACGCTCTTTTTTTGAAAGTTTGACCACAGTTTAGTTGTGTGAGGCAGGAAATTTCTGGAGCGAACCACAGTTAAGGACTTTTTTTTTGACGGAGTGAGAATGCGTTTATGCACGGTGTGTGGGACTCGCCGCTCCTTTCCCCTCTCCTGGCAAGAGAGGGAGAGAATTTGGCTCTACCCACTAAACCCACTCCGGCGTTTCACCCTCTTTGCCGTTCGTGAAGGCGCACAGGGATCGATGACATTCCACCACGGACAGTTGAGGATTGCCAATCATCTAGTTGAAAAGTCATCTAAATGAAAAATACGACTTATTGCAGACAATCATCGAGGGAAAGTATGAGGGAAAAAGAGGGAGAGGTAGACCTAGAAATAAATGGATAGATAACATTAAAGACTGGACGCATACAAAAGACGCAGCCACCCTCAAGAGATTGGCAAAGACCAGAGAGCTGAATGCCATGCTGACCGCCGACGACCATTAGACTGGGCATGGCACCAGAAGAAGAAGAATCATCTAGTTGAGGACTGCCAACCATCTAAGTGGTGAAGATGGAAATGTTGTCGCGTAAAGAAAGCGATGGCGGGAAGAATCGGCACGGATTAATCGTACCAATCCTCAGAGTACTCCCAGCTATACATGGGATAGAAGATGCAGAGCTAGGCTAAATCTCTACCAAAGAGAATAGAGTGTATAGAGACGGATTTTCAAAGTAAATTATGTAGCTACTGTAAATTTACTGACATCTTTCGACAGAACATAAAACTGTTAGAACGCCATTTGACTTTGATCCTTATTCTTTCACTGATTATGTGTAAACTTGTTAAATATTAATGCCATCTACTCGAGAGTAGGCTGAAGGTTATGGCGCCATCGCTCGAAAAGATTGCACCACACCTTTGGCCTATAGTTTGATCAAAGTCAAATGGCGTTCTAACAGTTTTAATCGTCTGTCAAAAGATGGTAGTTAATGTACTGTAGCTACATAATTTACCATGACAACTCTCTATTCCAAATTCTCTTTGATCTCTATGCAGCGCCAAGGAGTCAAGCCGATCTGAAATATACTGGCAGCCGACAATTCGAGTCGCTGTTAATAATGTAAATGCGCACGTTAGCTTGAAATCGTACATCACGTTTTGTGTTACAAAATTCAGAATGAATCTTAACAAGATACGCGTTCACGAAAAAAATGCTAATGAGATACGTGTTTTATTTTAACAGATACATAATACTTTTCCTTTTTTTGAAGTCGTTATTATGTGTAATCCAATTCAGAGGATAGGCTGTATAATTATGAGTTTTGTTTGTGTTTATCTAGATCCTTTGTATAAATATCTGGCGGGAGAGCGTGGTGGTAAGGCGGGTTATGATTTTTGCACGATTTAGTCGAAAATTACTTATTACTTTTAGTTTCACTGTCATGTTTGTTTTCACTACACTGGTCGCACTGACGAGGACCCCTATTTGCAAGCGACGTTTGACGTATCGTGTTGATCTCCCGTTGATGTGGGAAAAATCATAAGTTCTCGAATACGTACAATGTCAGGCGTGGCTCACTCCGCGATTTCGTCGCTTTGCTACAGGTAGCTAAAAGTACATCCGTTCTACACCAATTTTGGTGGCTAGCCATAAGCCGCGCGTGGCGCAATCGCCACCTAGCGGGCATATCTGTCCTGATCGTAACAGACGCGTTTTGTTAGAGAGTGAGTCTTCTGTACCTACTATTATTTATTCTGTGACAATGTCAAAATTTGACATTAGCAATCCACAGTTAGGCAACAACCCAACCAAACCAAACCACCCCAAGTTTAGAGTTGAGTTTTGGTTGTACCAAATGATAACTATCCACTGTTGATGGAATCAACACTTGATAGAATCAATATGCAATAAAATCAACTGTTTATTTGACGTGGATGCGAAATCTGACTGTTGTACATGTCGAATTTGGCCCCTGGTGGACTGATAGAACAGACGTCAACATTTAAGAACATTGCGAGGGGTGAGCGGTCAAACCCTAATCTAAACGGGAACTTTCTAAGTGGAAATTGGCATGAATATTTTCGAGTTTCCAAATATGTTCAGACATTTTGAATTTCCTGCAACTTGCACATTGCTTCAGGCATCGGGTCACGAGCAAAAGCTAATGTATGTATGCATGTATGTGTGTGTGTGTGTGTGTGTGTGTGTGTGTGTGTGTGTGTGTGTGTGTGTGTGTGTGTGTGTGTGTGTGTGTGTGTGTGTGTGTGTTAGTGTGCGTATGTGCGCGCGCGCGCGCGCGCTTGCGTGCGTGCGAACAAACAATCCAACAAAATGAATGAAAATGAATGTGCCTACAAATGAAGTAAAGGCCTCCACTACTCTTATCGCTATGAAATAATAGATGGAGTCCGACCTTAAGCCGATTAATCTCTACGCGTCGAACGTGCGATAATGCCCCTTTTTCCGCATTAGGGAGAAATAGTTTCCGCTCGTAATGCTGCGTGGTGGTAATGTTGTGATTGTTTCATTTGATATCCCTGTGCACTAATGTATTCTGTATGATTGTCAATTAAGCGATACCAATAAATAATGAGACACGGGTGAAAGTTTGCATTAAGTTTGTGAATTGCCTGGAATATATTTTTTTTTAATTAAAAAATTGTTCAGCTCATGGATTATAATGGATGGTTACAAAATTTACATTATGGGTTTGTTTCATGTATTATAATATATTTTTTTAATTCGTCACCTATATCTCTTTATGCTTAAACAGGGCGCATTTAGCTAACGCTGCCGTGTCATGCACATCTCATGTAACTTTAAAAGTTGAGTTTCGAGATAATTACGTTTAAAGTTTTAAAAATTCAAATGCTGTTATCGTTGACGGTTCATCGTATTTTTTTTTATTTTTTCTAATCTACATGTAGGAAATATGGACACAGATTAGGCCCTTTCATTTTTTTTTCGCTTAATTGAATAGTTTTCATTTTATTCAAATTAAATGATTCCGCATGATCAACTCTTCCATACTATAGTGGTCACACGAAGTCATGTAAGTCAAGTTACATGACATACGCGTGACCAGATGTGGCATGTATTACTTTACCAATATTGTTGTCGTATAAACCAAGCGCTCGGCCAGCCATGCCTAACTCCGGTAACTTAAGAAACGATGGTGATATTTTGGTTGTGTCAGTCATACAACTCAAGTTAACTGAGTTGTGCCTGACGCCATCGGCAAAAAAATGAAGTTACATGAGTTAGTCATATGCTTTTCTCAGTAAATAATGAAGATTTTCAAAATTTTCTTTTTGAAGATATATATTTAATGGTTTTTAAGACGATTTAGACTGGTTATCCGTAACTCATGTAACTCGAGTTAACGGAGTTAGGTGTGACACGGCAGAACGCCTAAATGTCAGTATGAGAAGCTCATTTGGCGTTTAAACTACTAAGCGCCACTAACCCGGGTTAACCGGTTAAACCTAGAGTTACCCTGGTTACCAGTACAATTTGACACTGAGATAACGGTTTAACCGCTTAACCCCGGGTTAGTGGAATGGTGCAATTGGCGCTAAGCTGCGTTAATAAGCTGCCACTACTGCCTAATATTCGTGAAAAATTAACTCTAATTGTTACCTTATTGAAAGTACCTATCCAAAACCTGGCCGAAGTAAAATTAGGTATTAACTGTTGCCAAATAACCTCATTAGCTTGAATTTTGTTACCGTAAATTGTTGAGTCACTTTAAATTCAACGATGACGCAGCGTCACCCCGGGGACCCATCGTTTATGCGTAACTTTGTTTTGTGCCACTTTTTAATGGTTTGTGCAAAATGTATAAGCGGCATAACATTTTAACGAAATATTGCAAATGGTATGAACTTTACATTGCAACCGGGATAATATATAGTATATATTTATTTCATTAATAATGGTTTTAAATGACTGTGATACCTTAAAATCATATTTTTCGTTTTCTGTAGTATAATTAAACTATAAATAAATTATTACGTTTAGTCGAATAACACACCCATATAGTTTTCTTCAGAAACGTGATTCCTTTATGCTAAAGTTCTATTTTAACCTAAATACAAATTCCAATATGCCTGAAATCGCTAGTGTAGTTAAAATGGGATAGAACTCATTTTGTGAGACCCCGCTGTGAGCACAATAAACAACTTTCAGTAAAACTACGTAAACTAGTGAGTTAAGTAATATAAGTTTAATGAATTATCCTTCTTTTGCTCAAATTTAAAAAAAGCCTGCGGCTGAACTGAAAACAAGTTGGCTGTGACTAGGGTTACCAGATGACAGGAATTTTCCTGACATGTCAGGAATTTTGGCCTTTTGTCAGGAATGGGGACGGAACACGAAAATGTCAGGATTTTTTTTGAATTGATAGACTTTTTTATAAAGTACCTTTTTATATTTACTTAAATCAATACAAATAATAAATTTATCGGCTATCGGCTCAGTCGGGTGACCATCGCTAACGGGTAGACAAACGTCGTCGTCAAAAAAATGAATGTCAGGAAAAATATTCGGAAATCAGGAATTATGTCAGGAAATTCTAAATTTATGTCTGGTAACCCTAGCTGTGACCGACGTACGCCAATACAGACAGACAGAGATACAAACGAATCCGTTTCCGTTTTTTTCGTTTGACGTACGGAGCCCTAAAAATATATAATAAAAAATTGTACTATTGCAAAAAAAGAGTAAATAATTCCTTACTTATAATCTTCTTCTTCTTCCTCGCGTTATCCCGGCATTTTTGCCACGGCTCATGGGAGCCTGGGGTCCGCTTCACAACTAACCCCATGATTTGACGTAGGCACTAGTTTTTACGAAAGCGACTGCCATCTGACCTTCCAACCCAGAGGGTAAACTAGGCCTAATTTGAGATTAGTCCGGTTTCCTCACGATGTTTTCCTTCACCGAAAAGCGACTGGTAAATATCAAATGATATTTCGTACATAAGTTCCGAAAAACTCATTGGTACGAGCCGGGGTTTGAACCCGCGACCTCCAGATTGCAAGTCGCACGCTCTTACCGCTAGGCCACAAGCGCTTTTTCTTTATTAAATTCCTTACTTATAATCATTGTAAAAAAATATCATACAAGAAGAAAAAAACAAAAAAAATTCTTTTGGAAGTTTTAAGAGTTTCAATATAAAGAACTGCTTTATACTCATAAGTTACCTACTTTTTTTTGAAAATCTACCCCACGGGGAAGGAAGAGACTTCAGAAGAAATACGGTATCCACACTAAAATACAATAAATTATCAAATTTATTATTATTGTAATCATTTGATATGCCAGAAATTTCTTAAAAACATAAATATCTTTTACAAGAAAAGTTTAAAAGAATTTATGCAAAGCAGATAGGCCGTGGCAAATTCTCGCAGCGGGACATGTCTATTTGAAATTGAAACAGATAATACCAACAGCTGAGCATGGTATAATAATATACTCCGCCTGGTACTCCATTCCCGTCTTTTCTAGGTCACCTAACTGACACGGGCCTACGTCATCAGGCGACAGCGCTATATGATAATATGCGATAGCGCTATATATAGCGGCCATGTTGTTGTGACGTAGGCCCGTGTCACTCTGGGAATGGAAGACCATGTTTTATTAGACTATGCAGCTGAGGGGACTAAATAACAACAAGAACTATAATCCACCCATCTATTACATATTATATATATATATTAAGTTAAGTATGAAAATATGGCTACAAAAGCTTTAATTGAAAGTGTTAGTGGTCGCCGCTCGCTCAGAAAGTAATCTCGCAGAGGATATATAATTTCACTCACGTACCTTTGCCGGATTGACCAAAATAGTTCTGCGACAGTGATGTATATTACGGCTTAACATTCGGCGCGTTTGCAAATTCTTTCCAACTACCCTACAATTTATTCTAACATGACCTATTCGCGATTAGAATGGGAATGAAGTGAAAGGGCAGGAATAGGTCAGGCCTATTGTCACTTGTCACGCGACAAAGTTACATCGCGTGGCATTGTTGCTTTAACCTACAAGTTTTGTCAATAAGATTACGAGACATGTCAGTTGCAGCTGAAATTTGAAATATCCTCCTAAGGCCCAGCCATACAAATGAAAAATCCAAAATTTGCCACTCAAATTTGAACCTATAGTGCAGGGAATAGAGTTGATTTTATTTTGTTTGAAAATTTAACGAATCAAAGCAAATGCAACTCTGTTCTAATTGCATATACCTTAAATTTCATCGAACGGAGTAAGTACTATAGGTAGAACCTTGGGCCTTAAAAGGATATGTCACTCCAATGACGTTAGAGATGCTGGGTATATCTTGGACCAACTTTGTCTCATTCTTAAAGAACTCTGTATCAGGCAGTGCCTTTCGACTCTCGTAAAAACCGTAATTTTTTCACCTCGAGAGGTGAAAAAATTACTCCATAGAGCGTCTAGTGGTGCGGTGCAGGGTAGAGCAAATGGAACAAGACCGCGTAAAAGGCCACCTATACGATGCATTGACTAGATCAAATCTGCCATGGAAGGTCAGGACCCCTGAACGAATTTGCCAGAATGACCTCCAACCGCGAAAAATGGCGAGAAATAGTACGGCAAGCAATATTGTGCCTGATATTAGCAGTTGATCAGAAGGGCTTCAAGGGCTATGATGGCCGGCTCTTTATCATTTGGCACCATGCCTGTCACGTTCTAACAAATATGTAAGTACGAAAGTGACGCATGTCATGATAGGCTGCTGGAGTATTTAACTCGCAGCAGCTAAATACAGCCAACTAAACTAGAAATTAGAGCACTAATGAAAATTCCGGTAATAAGTTTAAATTTCAGCCGGCCAAATTAAAGCCGACGCATAACGATAATTATTATAATTCGGCCAAAACCGCTGCGTACCAAAAATGCATACCCGTTTGTGGCGAGTAAATGAGATCCATAAAGTGCCGGGCCGTGCAATTTGTGCGGAAAATTGGCTTCGATCGGAGTTTTTGGCATTTCAACTTAATTTTTATAACTTGAAGCATGATTTGATGCGTTCGGTTAGTTCGCAAATTGGTTGAGTGTGGTGGAGCGCTTGAATGGTTGTTTACATGGACGATATTTGCGAAGACCGATTTTTGATTTTGTTTGAATAGTTCAGGATACACTAATACATTCGTTGAAAATACGATGATCAGATGGATCAAAGGTATTATGTTGTAATCAGAATCCCATCAAAAACATAAATGGCAAAATGTGAGCCACGTTCAACACCGACAAAAGAATTGATATCTAAATGGGTGTCAAGTTTGATAAAGAAATAAGAAGATACCTTACCTTCTTATTTCTTGTAGAAATTTAAGATTGAAACCACTTTGGGCAAGTTTTAATTATGAGGGGTCTAGCACGTAAGCAACTACAGTAAGCAAGATGCCTTGGTAATCGTGGCAGTATTTTTAAAATATCAAGTGTTTCTGGTTTGGTAGACATGACTGATATCCAAATTCCTTTCAGAACTCGTTTTAAATATTACCTTATAAAACGGACTATGATATAATTATTAAGTGTAAAAAAATGCGGAAAGATCACGCAACAGGTCAACTACAAACATACTCCTCTCATGTCAACTCAATGTCATATAAAATTACGACACAGAGACCGCGTCAGCATATATGCCGTCGAGATGTACTGCCAAGGACACAAGTGATCGCTATTCGCGTCACGACCCACCCAAATGCGGGGAAACAATTTTGTACGCGTCAGTACTGACAGGGTAGTTCGTCTTGCGAGATTTGGCTGTAGCGTAAGAAGCAACATAGGTACTCTTTAATAAAAAAAAACAACCGGTTGCACTCCGGGAGTGCCGACAGAAGTGAAAACTCAATGACTAGTTCAAAATGTCTGCAGCACTATGTATAATTGACCCATCCTCCTTTCTATTGAAAAACTTTAGTTCCGAAATTGCTGGCCAGTGAGCTTATATTTGTAGCGTTAATTGTTTAAAATTCGAATAGAAATTGTAAAGTTACCTTGCAGACCTCGCATCTAAATATATTTGGTCATGATATTTTGAGTTTTATTCACCAGTACTAGAGTTCACTTTTATTAGCGATTTCATCAAGATGTAGCTTTATTGAATTATATTGGAGTGATATAAAGTTATGTAACTGTGAGATCCTCGTATTTCAGCCCGTACAAGATTAGAACATTGAGCTTTATTGCTTAATATAAAAGTCCAGTTTTAAATAATTGACCTGATTATGATACGTTATGACTAAAGTTCTTTGGTGAATAACATTGTCCGTCACACAAATGACGTCAGCGCGTTACGCGTTACGCTGTCTCGCGTTTATCATTTTTTCCCCACCTCAAAAAGTGCTCAGCGCCGCTAAAGAAGTTTTCACTTCAAAAAAACAACGGGTTGCACTCCGGGAGTGCCGGCAGTGAAAACTCATTGAATGTCTGCTTATTTCGTCGCATTACTCGAAACCCCTAAGCACATCACTGTTAGTACTCGAGTTATATTAGTACCAGTTAGAGGGAAACTCACTAGATGGCATTTAAATCAATAAAGAAAAACTCAATGATATTGTAACAGTTTTTCGATCAGGTCACGTGTGACGTACACGTGACGTCACGTCTTACGAATCTAACGAGTTTTTTCCCCATCACAAAAAGTGCACAGCGCCGCTAAAGAAGTTTTCACTTCAAAAATAGACCCAAAACTGTTTTAAATGCCATTAATAAATAAATAAATAATAAATAAATAAATATTATAGGGACATTCTTACACAAATTGACTAAGCCCCACGGTAAACTCAAGATGGCTTGTGTTGTGGGTACTCAGACAACGATATATATAATATATAAATACTTAAATACATAGAAAACAACCATGACTCAGGAACACATATCTGTATCATCATACAAATAAATGCCCTTACCAGGATTCGAACCCGGGACCATCGGCTTCATAGGCAGGGTCACTACCCACTAGGCCAGACCGGTCGTCAATTAAAACTATGTACGACTATAATACTTGTTGTGAAGTGTTGCCTTACAATGACCGAGTCACATTATTTATATGTTTCAGTGACCTCTATTATCATAATAAAATAAGGGTGACAGCTGGTAGTTATAAATAAGGTACTAGCATGGTATAATAATATACTCCGCCTGGTACTCCATTCCCGTCTTTTCTAGGTCACCTAACTGACACGGGCTTACGTCATCATGCGACAGCGCTATATGATAATATGCGATAGCGCTATATATAGCGGCCATGTTGTTGTGAAGTAGCCCCGTGTCACTCTGGGAATGGAAGACCATGTTTTATTAGACTATGGGTACTAGTTTCAAGGTGTAAAACGGCGTTTGACACACACTTGACCATAGCGAGGCGCCATTTGGTCGCTGTCGCTGCTTTAGACTCGTAAAATTGTAATTTGTGACTTTATTACCTAAATGCTCCCCAGAATCTAACACCTAAATTACATACTTACATGTACCATGTGTCTTAAAATGGCGATTATTTAGACAAGCGGGGCGTAGTGATATAAAGTTTCAGCTGTTTATACAGTCAGCAGCAGATGTTGCTAAGCGGGCGAGGTGTTCAAAATGATCTTGACGCGACTTTATCGTTAAGAAAATAAGAGCGTGTCAAGGTTATTTTGAACACCTCACCCGTTTAGCAACTTCTGATGCTGAGTGTAGGTACAAGACTTTTTATCACACCCAGACGAACAATTTAACCTAAAAAACACCAAAGAAACTTTAAGAAACTTTCCTTCCATTTAATATTGTTGCTCTTATTCGCAAATAGTATGCAGGGAGGCGTTACATTCTCACTGGCAACCAAACATTTGCTTCGGGCTAACTAATATTACCTTGACCTCGAAATCAGATTACATTAAAAGAGGTATATTTTATTTTTGTTGAAAATTTGTGCCTTATTAGGATAAAGTTATGTGTTTTACCTCCATAAAAAAGTTTAGTTTAACTGCGGAACTATACATTCAGAGCCCATCAACGTGCACACTAGCGCCACTGCTAAATAATCGTGATAATTTAAATTTAACGAAAGATATTTAAAAAAGGGGGCCGCTACGTACTGTATTTTGTATTTAAGTACCTTTTGAATACATCAGACTAGTTTTTATGTTGCTGGATTCGTCAATCTACGCGCCTAAAGTATAAATCGACGAATCGCGCAGTGGCGCTAGTGTCCACGTTGATGGGCCTATGAACTGTTATTACAATAACTGTATAATACCAGATACAAACGAAGAAGTACCCTTCAACAAACTAAAATAAAAATTGAACGATTTATACTAGTTCGCTTATGCAAATTCCTCGGCTATGGGAATGACAGCCCAGTTTGCGACGCGAAGGGCACAATCGAATAGATAAGGCGGTAAAATTTTCTGCAAACTTGGCTTAAACTCGTCGGAAACTTCCAGGACAAATTCGAGCGCTGCCGATTCGGTTTGGTCAGGCGTTCTCAAACTTTACGACGGTTTCATTCCTATGGGTGCTTTGAGTTTATCAATTTAGTTTCTGAAAAAAAAATACTGCAACGAATTTTGCGGTTTATTTTATATCACTTAAACCAGGCTGCTTATGGATATAAAATATCCAATACTACATAACCCCGAAACACATTCCCAAGTGGGAATGTAATACCCTACCCTACCTAAGCATGCATAATATTTAATAATTACTTATTTATTAGGGACTTGTAAACAATAACTTGATAGATTTTTTTTACATTATTATAAGTAAGTACATATACATTTTAAGTTTTTCGAGATATCTTTCGGGACCCGGTATAACTCTTACACAATTTCGAATTTTAAGAAAAGGCACACAGAATAGATATTATGAATAAAAAATGAAATCACAGGCACAGGTAAAAATGGAGTACTCACAGTTTCATGTTTATACACAACTTATTGTACATCTATATTAATTAATTTAATTTCTTTATATAAACTAATGTCGGGTAGTTTAGTGTTGTTTACCAATATCTCAATTGACATTTTGCTGGGACGTTAGTCTCCCGTGCAACCTGGCTGAAACGTCAGAAAAAAGGTAATATAATGAAATTTAATCGCGTTAGGGTTAATGACATCAATTAAAGTAGGAACATTTTACGGTAGTCATTGTTGTCCGCAAAGTGACACCTGACCGCTAAACCCGGTTAAACCCTCCAATAACAAAGTTTGAGAAACAGTTGGAGGGACTGTTGGGAGTCTAAGGTGCCACCCATTCTATTTTTCAGATGTCGTTGATGAAATTTGCACGGAGTAATCAAATTGGGTGCGGACAAAAACAAGTTGTTTTTTCGCTTTTTTAATAAAATAGGATTGCTGTGCTGCGTTTTGTCAGTAGCTTGTTTTTGTTCCTGATGGTTTTAAAATTTTCCCCTGTAGGGCTAAGATGGTCGGTTTTTTATCATCTGTCATCATGCCTGTCACGTTCTAACAAGTATGCAAGTGCGACAGTGACGCATGACATGACAAGTGATAAAAATGCAACCATGATACCGCCGGGTAACTACAGAAATTATTACGAAATAAAAACCACTCTATCTTATAGGTTAGTAGAACTTACAGTTGAAAATTGAAATACCAAATATTCATCAGTAAATATTGAAATATGGCCCACTTTTCATTGCTCAATAAACATTTACGATCATCCCGAAAACATTTTATTTTATATGATTTCCGTGGTCTTATTTAATTTACCAATTGCCTGACGACGCGACGTGAATATTGGCTTAATGTGAAACTTATTTTGAGGGTATTAAAGGCTAAAATTGAGTGATTGAGGTTATTGAAGGTTTTCGTTACATGAGTAACGCATTGCCTTCATTTGGGTCGTACGTTTGTGGAATAAACCATTACAGTTTCGTATTGATAGCCACCGAAAATATTGACGAAGTAAATTGGGTAATGTTTCATCTCTGACTATTTTTTTAGCCTATATATTCATATAGTTTGTAGAATAAATCTCCCACCAGCACCTAACCCGTACTAGCACAATCGTAATATGATAAATCTCGAAATCTCTGGAGCAATCCTAAAATTTGGTATGTATACCATTCTACTTTTGGGGACCTCTAGGAACCGCCGCATCTTGAAAAATGTGTACCTACCGTCTAGGAGAAATTCGCGTTTTACTCTGAATCTACGTTCGCTATGAAAATATTGTGTAAGACAACATTAAAGCTTATTTAATTCCACACAATTTTAAACCCCCTTTTTGTTGTTTTTTCTAAAAGCTTTTGATTTCCCTCTGTCAGGCGCAAACGAGGCTTGCACTCACGATTTGTTTTTATTTTGCCCTGAAAAGGGTTTTTTTACTCTTAATATTTATAGAGGCTTTTGTACACTCGTGGTGACGATGCCAGCCTCATGAAGGGTTAAAGCGCTTTAAGCGCACTCATCAAAAAACACAAAATGTCTAACAGAAAATACAACCCGCTTTTGTGAAATCTCACTAATGCAGTTGTATTTCAAACACGTCGGATGCTAAACAGTAATACCTAGTTCAATCGTTGAACACAATTTACATACATTGGACAGAGAGTGAAGTACATTTATCACTCCTCCGATATCTCGTATGTTTGTACGCGACCGATCGAAGTGGCGTATATCGATGCAACTACAAATGTAGTGCATAATTGTTTTCCATCGTATTTTCTCGGAAACGTTCGTATTTGTCATGCTACTTCAGTCAACCTCAGTACTTTTTGTACCAGACTAACTGAAATAGCAAGACACGTTCGTAGGTACGTTTCCGTGAACAAACGATGGAAAATAATTATGCACTACATCTGTGCATAAAACATACTTCTCTCTCTCTCTGGTCGGTCCCTCATGTCTGAGGGCCCGATTCTGATTTTGAAATAGACATCTATTAGACATCTTTTAGACATCACCAAGATACGATAACGATATGTTTAAGGTCAAATTTGACAGTTGCGCGATTCTGGAGATACTGTTGAACGATTTCCACAGGATATGACTTAGAGATCCAATTCACATCTAATAGATATCTTACTCTATCTAACGTAAAAGTGACATTGGTTGCCCGAATTGCGCTGCAAAAGAGAACTAGTTGATATCTAAGCTATAACGTATCTAGAATGGATCTAGTACGTGTCGTTTCTTGTGAATATCTTGAAGTTCGAATACGGCAGTGAGGATCGTGTCCAGTGTCAGAGTTGCATCTGGAGCGGATGGAGGTACTATTTTATCATGTAGAACAACATCCGGCGTATGCCTGCTGGTCTAGCCACGGTGCTCAACCTAGCAAATGTATGCGACATGTCGTATGGTGTCACAGAGTAAGTAAATTTGTCACTCCCCCGTTATCTCGTGTCACGAGGCCGATAGGCTAATAGTAAGCGCGCACCAGAATATTAAGCGAGACGTGACATAACATACAAGGAAAATGAAAACGGGAAAACATGTTTAAATTTTTTCATATTATATATCACAAGTACACAACCGTTGAAACTTTTGAATGCCAGAAACCGTTGAGTGAAATTTAAAGGGTGTTTTGAGTGTGTGATTTTCTTTCACCGAAAATAGACTGGTAAAAAGAAATAAAAATTTAAAATATTTGTCAATATTCAGTCAAAATTACACTGAGAGACCTAGTTCAAAAATAAGCAAATTGTACCTACTATAGGCATTTCATAGGAAAATAATAGACTCAGAAAACATCCCTAACGTCCGAGTGCTCGTCACTGACGACCCAGTACATGTCATCTTAAAACTGAAGTCATTGTCAGTATAAATGATAGCAGGGTATCATCTATTGAGTATTAGCATGTCGAACACTTTTAACTTTTAATTTTATAATATTTTGATAAATCTCGCCTATCAGATTTTTATTTTTCGACGTAACGTGCAAAGTATTTCAAGTAAAGGGCCAAATTAAACCTGGATTTCTACACTGCCCAGTAATTGAAAAGGCACATTTAAAATTTCCAACAGTTTTTGCTAAAGAAGAAGTTGCTATTTCAAATGCTGGCCAAGCATAGGCGATTTACGATGGCAGCGGATTCGCTACAGGCATACAATACTATTATACCTATTATAGGTACTTAGTTTTTTTAGCATTAGAAAAATACTACACGATCTTTATTGAAAAACACTTTTGAAAAATAAGTCACAGTAAATTTGTTACAATTATATAGCATATTTTTTGGTGTATAAGCATGTGTGCCACAGACGGTACAGGAATTACGAACTCATGTTAATTAAGCCTTCGGCTTCGGGCTTCAATTCACACTCGTTCGTAAATTCTTGTATAATATTGTAATACACAAATGTACTATTACGAACTGTTAATTAAATGTGTGGAGGATGGATAATAGAAATTAAATTAAATGGAACTAAAAAATATCTATAGGTACTTACTAAGTTGTTGTCACGTGTAAGCATTTTACGTCAAAAAGTGGCGCCTTCAATAATCTTCTACAATTTATTGTCGGACTAGTACTAGGTATTCGCTTTAGCCAATCAGAATACGCAGATGCTAATGCATCTCAAGCGGACCGCTAGTTAGGCTTAAAATGGATACTCGGGATACTCCCAAACATTCATTACCCGTCGAGGGGGAATTATTTTTAATTAAACTTGAATAAGGACTGGTTAATGATGGTTTGCCCGCCATTTTGTTGGCCGTTTATTATGTAACTTTAGTATATTAATAGATAAAGTTCTGGGATGGAATGAGGTGGCAAGAAAGAGTTATACAAAATATAATGAAGGCACCTTAAGTTGGAACATGACCGGATGAAACATTTTAAATCTATTTTCGGATTGGTAGGTACTTTAACTAAGAACTAGTTAATATGAATTATCTAGTTGATACTATAAATATAGTACCTATAATATACTTTATTGAACTTACAAATTTATAAAGAGAATTTTATCAGGTCTATTCGGATGAGGTTTTTTTGTTATTAAACCGTTATGGATATGATCTATCAGAATTTAAACACACAACTAAAAACAAGTGAGTCTAAACCGTAAAATTATTCAATGATCTATCAGTTATCAACAGTGACAATTCTGGTTCGAGAAATATCACTGTTTACAGCTGGAGGATCATATACCATTTGATAACAAGTAATTAGTATCTGAATAACGAGTGTGAAGTTAGCAGCCTAAAGTTATCTGCCTATGATAACCCGACCTAATAAAGAAGTCGAGTTTTATAAATTATACAAAACAGTAAAATATACGGTTTCAAGGTCAGGGACAAACCTAAAAAGCAAATAATGACTTTTCTGATGTCCTGGCTAAATGTATGAGATAAAATAGGAAAAATATTGCAACAATTACATAGGCAGCTAACTTCACAAAAGGCAGCCTTACAAATACGATCAAATTTCCACATGAAGCTGTCTAGATTAGACTTTGTGTTTGGTACCAATAGAACCGCCTTGTTACCAGTTATAAACGAGGTAAGAATGATCAAGATTAAAAGAACATGACTACCCCAAACTGACTGAAAATACATATCTGCCTAAGTAAAAATGTAAATTTTCTGGAATTTCCACATGAACCTGTCTAGATTACACGTTGTGTTTGAAACCAATAGAATCGCCTTGTTGCCAGTTATAAACTAGGTAAGTTTCATAAACTTTGAAAGAAAATGACTAGCCCAAACTGACTGAAAATACATATCTGCCTAAGTAAAAATTACAATATTCCGTAATTTCCACATAAAGCTGTATAGATTACACTTTGTATTTAGTACCACTAGAACTGCCTTGTTACTGGTTGTAAACAAGGTAAGAATGATCAAGATTAAAAGAACATGACTACCCCAAACTGACTGAAAATACATGTCTGCCTAAGTAAAAATGTAAATTTTCTGGAATTTTCACATGAAGCTGTCTAGATTACACTTTGTGTTTGATACCAATAGAATCGCCTTGTGACCAGTTATTAACGAATTAAGTTTCATAAACTTTGAAAGAAAATGACTAGCCCAAACTGACTGAAAATACATATCTGCCTAAATAAAAATTACAATTTTCCGTAATTTCCACATAAAGCTGTCTAGATTACACTTTGTGTTTAGTACCATTAGAACCGCCTTGTTACCAGTTGTAAACAAGGTAAACATGATCAAGATTAAAAGAACATGACTACCCCAAACTGACTGAAAATACATATCTGCCTAAGTAAAAATGTAAATTTTCTGGAATTTCCACATGAAGCTGTCTAGATTACACTTTCTGTTTGATACCAATAGAATCGCCTTGTGACCATTTATAAACGAGGTAAGTTTCATAAACTTTGAAAGAAAATGACTAGCCCAAACTGACTGAAAATACATATCTGCCTAAGTAAAAATTACAATTTTCCGTAATTTCCACATAAAGCTGTCTAGATTACACTTTGTGTTTAGAACCATTAGAACCGCCTTGTTACCAGTTGTAAACACGGTAAGAAAGATCAAGATTAAAAGAACATGACTACTCCAAACTGACTGAAAATACATATCTGCCTAAGTAAAAATGTAAATTTTGAGGAATTTTCACATGAAGCTGTCTAGATTACACTTTGTGTTTGATACCAATAGAATCGCCTTGTGACCAGTTATTAACGAATTAAGTTTCATAAACTTTGAAAGAAAATGACTAGCCCAAACTGACTGAAAATACATATCTGCCTAAATAAAAATTACAATTTTCCGTAATTTCCACATAAAGCTGTCTAGATTACACTTTGTGTTTAGTACCATTAGAACCGCCTTGTTACCAGTTGTAAACAAGGTAAACATGATCAAGATTAAAAGAACATGACTACCCCAAACTGACTGAAAATACATATCTGCCTAAGTAAAAATGTAAATTTTCTGGAATTTCCACATGAAGCTGTCTAGATTACACTTTCTGTTTGATACCAATAGAATCGCCTTGTGACCAGTTATAAACGAGGTAAGTTTCATAAACTTTGAAAGAAAATGACTAGCCCAAACTGACTGAAAATACATATCTGCCTAAGTAAAAATTACAATTTTCCGTAATTTCCACATAAAGCTGTCTAGATTACACTTTGTGTTTAGTACCATTAGAACCGCCTTGTAACCAGCTTACCAGTTGTAAACACGGTAAGAAAGATCAAGATTAAAAGAACATGACTACTCCAAACTGACTGAAAATACATATCTGCCTAAGTAAAAATGTAAATTTTCTGGAATTTTCACATGAAGCTGTCTAGATTACACTTTGTGTTTGATACCAATAGAATCGCCTTGTGACCAGTTATTAACGAATTAAGTTTCATAAACTTTGAAAGAAAATGACTAGCCCAAACTGACTGAAAATACATATCTGCCTAAGTAAAAATGACAATTTCCTGCAATTTCCACATAAAGCTGTCTAGATTACACTTTGTCTTTAGTACCATTAGAACCGCCTTGTTACCAGTTGTAAACACGATAAGAAAGATCAAGATTAAAAGAACATGACTACCCCAAACTGACTGAAAATACATATCTGCCTAAGTAAAAATGTAAATTTTCTGTAATTTTCACATGAAGCTGTCTAGATTACACTTTGTGTTTGATACCAATAGAATCGCCTTGTGACCAGTTATAAACGAGGTAAGTTTCATAAACTTTGAAAGAAAATGACTAGCCCAAACTGACTGAAAATACATATCTGCCTAAGTAAAAATTACAATTTTCCGTAATTTCCACATAAAGCTGTCTAGATTACACTTTGTGTTTAGTACCATTAGAACCGCCTTGTTACCAGTTGTAAACACGGTAAGAAAGATCAAGATTAAAAGAACATGACTACTCCAAACTGACTGAAAATACATATCTGCCTAAGTAAAAATGTAAATTTTGAGGAATTTTCACATGAAGCTGTCTAGATTACACTTTGTGTTTGAGACCAATAGAATCGCCTTGTTACCAGTTATAAACGAGGTAAGTTTCATAAACATTGAAAGAAAATGACCAGCCCAAACTGACTGAAAATACATATCTGCCTAAGTAAAAATTACAATTTTCCGTAATTTCCACATAAAGCTGTCTAGATTACACTTTGTGTTTAGTACCATTAGAACCGCCTTGTTACCAGTTGTAAACAAGGTAAAAATGATCAAGATTAAAAGAACATGACTACCCCAAACTGACTGAAAATACATATCTGCCTGAGTAAAAATTTAAATTTTCTGGAATTTCCACATGAAGCTGTCTAGATTACACTTTCTGTTTGATACCAATAGAATCACCTTGTGACCAGTTATAAACGAGGTAAGTTTCATAAACTTTGAAAGAAAATGACTAGCCCAAACTGACTGAAAATACATATCTGCCTAAGTAAAAATGTCAATTTTCTGCAATTTCCACATAAAGCTGTCTAGATTACACTTTGTGTTTAGTACCATTAGAACCGCCTTGTTACCAGTTGTAAACAAGGTAAAAATGATCAAGTTTAAAAGAACATGACTACCCCAAACTGACTGAAAATACATATCTGCCTAAGTAAAAATGTAAGTTTTCTGGAATTTCCACATGAAGCTGTCTAGATTACACTTTGTGTTTGATACCAATAGAATCGCCTTGTTGCCAGTTATAAACGAGGTAAGTTTCATAAACTTTGAAAGAAAATGACTAGCCCAAACTGACTGAAAATTCATATCGGCCTAAGTAAAAATTACAAATTTCCGTAATTTCCACATAAAGCTGTATAGATTACACTTTTTGTTTAGTACCATTAGAACCGCCTTGTTACCAGTTGTGAGCAAGGTAAATATTATCAAGATTAAAAGAACATGACTACCCCAAGCTGACTGAAAATACATATCTGCCTAAGTAAAAATGTAAATTTTGAGGAATTTTTACATGAAGCTGTCTAGATTACACTTTGTGTTTGATACCAATAGAATCGCCTTGTTACCAGTTATAAAAGAAGTAAGTTTCATAAACTTTGAAAGAAAATGACTAGCCCAAACTGACTGAAAATACATATCTGCCTAAGTAAAAATTAAAACATTCCGTAATTTCCACATAAAGCTGTATAGATTACACTTTGTGTTTAGTACCATTAAAACCGCCTTGTTACCAGTTGTAAACTAGGTAAAAATTATCAAGATTAAAGGAGCATGACTACCCCAAACTGACTGAAAATACATATCTGCCTAAGTAAAAATGTAAATTTTGAGGAATTTTCACATGAAGCTGTCTAGATTACACTTTGTGTTTGATACCAATGGAATCGCCTTGTGACCAGTTATTAACGAATTAAGTTTCATAAACTTTGAAAGAAAATGACTAGCCCAAACTGACTGAAAATACATATCTGCCTAAATAAAAATTACAATTTTCCGTAATTTCCACATAAAGCTGTCTAGATTACACTTTGTGTTTAGTACCATTAGAACCGCCTTGTTACCAGTTGTAAACAAGGTAAACATGATCAAGATTAAAAGAACATGACTACCCCAAACTGACTGAAAATACATATCTGCCTAAGTAAAAATGTAAATTTTCTGGAATTTCCACATGAAGCTGTCTAGATTACACTTTCTCTTTGATACCAATAGAATCGCCTTGTGACCATTTATAAACGAGGTAAGTTTCATAAACTTTGAAAGAAAATGACTAGCCCAAACTGACTGAAAATACATATCTGCCTAAGTAAAAATTACAATTTTCCGTAATTTCTACATAAAGCTGTCTAGATTACACTTTGTGTTTAGAACCATTAGAACCGCCTTGTTACCAGTTGTAAACACGGTAAGAAAGATCAAGATTAAAAGAACATGACTACTCCAAACTGACTGAAAATACATATCTGCCTAAGTAAAAATGTAAATTTTGAGGAATTTTTACATGAAGCTGTCTAGATTACACTTTGTGTTTGATACCAATAGAATCGCCTTGTTACCAGTTATAAACGAAGTAAGTTTCATAAACTTTGAAAGAAAATGACTAGCCCAAACTGACTGAAAATACATATCTGCCTAAGTAAAAATTACAATTTTCACCATACTTTTGACCATTCCTTAAAAGCTATTCACGCCTTGCAGATTGAGAACTTGGACGACTATCTGTTATGCCATCTGGCACTTCGCGGGCTAGACAGTCATACTCGAAAATTGTTTGAAGAAAGCCGCGATCAAAATAAATTACCGGCTTTCGCGGAATTAATAAATTTTGTAAACAAACAAATTAAAGTGTTGGAACATACTTTTCCTAGTACTAGCTCCCGGACTATAAATAATCAACAAGTCAAAGTGAAGTCACCTGTCAACTTCACGCAACCGAGTCATAAACCTGCCAGTTTCAAATATTCGATTGCGACCTCGTCTTCGCAAAAGGTTGGATTAACTGTTTCGCGTAATAATGATACTCAAAATAATTCGTACCAAAACAAACTGACTTGCGTGCATTGCAACTCAAATCATCTGATTTATCGTTGCGAACAGTTTCGTAAACTGTTGATTCAAGATAGGATTGACCGTGTCAACGCCTTGAAGATATGCAGCAACTGTTTGAAAAGTGGTCACGAAGCGTCAAGTTGTAAGAGCAACATGACTTGTGGAGTTTGCTCTCAGCCTCATCATTATTTGCTACATCGGGATGCAAGTGTTCTGCAGGCACCGGCCGTGCCGACCAGAAAATGTGGCGTAAAGCCAGGGGTGTGGACTGTAGTTTTTGTCAGTTCCTATCGTAACACTATACTGAGGTACAAAAGGGTGAGCGCGCTTACCGTTAGTCTTGTGGTCTGCAGCTGGCAGAGGCCTCTGCGGGTGAATTGCTGCTTCCTTGTTATTTACGCACTGAATTATGAGGTTTTACTGGGGTTTTTCTGTTTCTTGCGAATTAGGCGATCTATTTCTTTCGCGATTTTACGGTGACACTGACACTGTTAGTTATTATTTTTTAGACCACCTTTTCTGTGTCGCCGGCCAGTAGCCTCGCTACCTCAAGTAAATCAGTATAGCAGTATTAAAAGGTTGAATACTAAACACCCCCCACCGAAAGCACTATGTGGCTTTCTCATAATATGAAAAAAGGAGAGAACAGAACTTGCGCATGTATAGGCGCGAAAAATAAAATATATGCAATTAATGCGATAAAAAGAGGGGATTTAGTGAGTATAGGGCAGAGGACACAGTTTATTAACAGGTCTCAAAAAGGAATTGTTAGCTCTTGTGCGCAGAGTAACCTTGCGCACAATGCCGTCTAAACCGGGATGTGTTTGTTGGACAATTGCAAGTGGCCAACTGCAAGGAGAAACTCGGTCGTCCTTGACCAACACTATGTCTCCTACATTAATATTGGGAGGCGAGGTGAACCATTTTGACCTTTGCTGTAAGGTATGTAAATAATCTTGGCTCCATTTCTTCCAAAACAGTTGAGAGCAATTTTGCAAATATTGCCAACGTGATAGATGATTTACAGGTACAGACTGCAAATCATACTCTGGTACAGCTGTCAGACTCTTGCCTATCAAGAAGTGTCCAGGAGTTAGGACATTAAACTCGTGAGGATTATCACTAGCCGGCAGAGCGCATAATGGCCGTGAATTCATTATGGCTTCAATTTTACAGAAAATTGTTGTTAGCTCCTCAAAAGTCAAAGCTTTGTCACCGACAGCACGCACAAGATGGTATTTCGCAATGCGAACGCAACTCTCCCATAAACCACCCATGTGAGGGGCGCTAGGAGGATTGAACTGCCAGTTAATCAAGCGCTGAGCGCAGCCGTTAAAAATATCCTGTTGAGTGCTCTTGTCAGACATGAATTTCTGAACATCAGCAAGATGTTTACTGGCTGCTGTGAAATTCGTCCCACAATCGGAATAAAAGCATGCCGAGAGACCGCGACGGGATACGAATCTATCTAGAGTAGCCAAAAAGCAATCGGCAGATAGAGAGGAGAGCGTTTCCAAATGCACGGCTTTAGTTGAAAAGCAAACGAAGACCGCTAAATAAGCCTTCTCTATCTTCGCATTGCGCCGTAAGCTTTCCTTTATATAAAAGGGTCCGGCCAGGTCCACACCTACATGCTCAAACACCTTATTAGGCAACAGCCGAGTTGATGGAAGGTCACCCATTTTAGGCTGCAGCAGAGTGGGTCTACATTTGTAGCAGCTCTTGCACTTTGAATGAATGGAACGAATAAGGCTACGAGCCGACAAGATCCAATATCTCTGGTTGAGAATATTCTGCAAGGTCTGCGGACCTGTGTGTAAATATTTCTTATGAAAATATTCAACCAAGAGCTTTGTAAACCTACTTTGCTTCGGCAACAATATAGGATGCTTCGCATTGTAAGGCAAGTCAGAGTGCGGGATACGACCCCCCACCCTGAGGAAGCCTCGATTGTCAAGAAAGGGTGCAAGCTTCCTTAACGAAGGGATGTACGTTACGCCCTTTTTCAAAGTTTCGATTTGCTCTTTGAAGTAGGCTGCTTGTACTAATTTAATCAAGCTATCATGGGCTTGATTCAAGTCTTTAGTCGTTAAGACTTGGTTGCAAATCGAAACGTCACCACGGAACCGTCGCAGTAAACGTAAGATCCAGGCGATGCTTCTTTGCATTCTAGAATAAGAAGAGAACTGGTTGCAAACACGATCAACGAATTCCAGTTTAACTTCTTCTCCCGTTTGTTGAGATAGTAAATTAAATGTATTTGTATTTAATTTCATCTCTGGGATTTGTGTTTCACATTTATTTATGAAAGTGGAAACAGGCCAATTCTCACAATCGTCATACATCCAGGCAGGCCCTTCAAACCACTGAGAGCTACCAGCCATGAACTGCGACGGAGAAACACCTCGTGAGGCGACGTCTGCCAAGTTGTTTTCGCTGTTCACATGACGCCACGCATGAGGAGGTATTGACTCTGTTATTTGTGTAACACGGTTACACACAAATGTTTTTAATTTATAAGCGTCAGTTTGTAGCCACGCCAAGACAATAGACGAATCTGTCAAAGCTGTGATTTTTGTCACATTAACCCGAATTAAACATTCACACGCGTACTTCATTAGTTTTGCAAGAAGTGCTGCGGCCATAAGTTCCATTTTCGGGATAGTCTGAACTTTGACAGGTGCTACCTTTGATCTCGCCATTAACAATCTGCACTTAACGTTAGACTGATGTCGTGAGATGACGTAGATGCAGGCGGCGTACCCACGAGAGGACGCGTCGCTAAATCCAACAAGTTCGCATTCAGTTACATTTGAAAGCAAGATATGCCGTTGAATTTGCAACTCGGATAGTCGGGGTAGTTCGTCAATGAACGTCAACCACTGCTCGCATACGTCTTGAGGAAGTGGATCATCCCAACCGAGACCCACCTTCCAAAGGTCCTGAAGAATGCACTTTGCAACAAATGTGCATGGAGCAATGTATCCAACAGGATCATAAATTGACGCAAGAGTCTTCAGTACAGATCGCTTAGTATTGACGGTATCTTGTTTATTCAACGAGAAGCTGAACGCGTCAAACACCGGAGACCATTTCAAGCCTAAAAGCTTTATTGAAACGTCATCCCTGTCCTTCTGAAAAGTGACAGTAGTTTCACGATGTTCAGCCGGGACGCGCTCAAACAATTGTTCAGAGTTGCTCGACCACTTCTTAAGTACAAGTCCTCCGCACTGTAGCATATTAATTAACTCGTCCTGTAATGCACATGCCTGAGAGAAGGTGGCGCATGACCACAGGATATCATCCATATAGATGCCTTGACGTACAACTTCAGCAGCAGAAGGGAAACGTTCGCCTTCATCACTGGCTAATTGTAGTAAAGTGCGTATGGCCAGAAATGGACTAGAACTCACGCCATATGTGATTGTTTTCAACTCATAGACTTTTATCGGCTCGTCAACGGACGATCGATATAAAATGTGTTGATATTTTCGATCAGATTCGCGCACAAGGATTGCACGATACATTTTGCAAATATCACTTGCAAAACAGTATTCGAATAATCGAAAATTTGTTATTATGGCACCTATATCACGGTATAGGTTTGGTCCCGTCAACTGGGTGTCGTTAAGAGAGACGTTTGTAGACGTTTTCGCACTAGCATCAAAGACTACGCGCAACGGAGTAGATGTGCTGCTTGGCCTTAAAATGCTGTGATGTGGTACAATATATTTGCTCGGCTCGCTACCAGTATACAATTCCATGTGGTCTAGTTTCTCATACTCCAACATGAAGTCATTGTACGCTTGCTGCAGCACCGGTGAGCGCGCGAGTTTGCGCTCTGTTGCCAGCAGTCGTCGCTCGGCAGCAGCGCGAGAGTCTCCGAGTATCGGCGCATCAGGAACAAAAGGCAGCGGCACGATATACCTCCCCCCCTCATCACGGGAGTGATCACGCACGTAAATATCTTCAGCCAGCTGATCTTGTGGGCTGAGCACAGGTTTGCACGGCAATTCCTCGACTTCCCAGAAGTCACGCAGCGTTTTGTCCAAAGTCTTCTCTAAAGAAATCGTCAGATGGAAGCTCTGTGTTGGTAGTTCGGTGTCGTTGTATAATCTTCCGCTAACCACGTACCCAAAAATGGTTTCAATAACCTTTGGAATGCTCGGTTTGACAGTAGTAGGCTTGTCCATAATCAATTCGGACACGACGCCATTATCCAGTAGAATATCCACCGATGACTTCTCGAAAAACAACGGGTCAGCCAATTCAAAATTCTTGTATTCTTCCACAACTTCTGGCGGAAACGAAACATTTGGCATTTCAGATGACACTTTCTCCACAACGACCATCTCCACCTGGAAACTCGGAATGTCCGATTTACACGGCTTCAAGTCGCATGTCACCATGCCAAAGTTTTTGACAAGTTCACCTCCAAGTCCTGATACTGTGTAAGGACATTTGTTGCGAGGTAAGCCCAAACGTTGAGCACAATTCAAAGTAATAAATGAGCTTTGCGCTCCAGAATCAAGAACAGCACGGCAGTTCTGATGTTGACCGGTGATGTCAACCACTAGAGTCCTCGTAGTCCCCAACACTACACCGTAAGAACCTGAATTTTCACTCACGGAGTGAAGATTCTCAGTTCCAGTTGGAGCGGGCGTCACACTCACGGAGCGCGGCGGCGAAGGCCCCGCTGCATGCACGGCAGCGCGGGGCGTCTGCAGGGTCGGCACGGCCGGTGCCTGCAGAACACTTGCATCCCGATGTAGCAAATAATGATGAGGCTGAGAGCAAACTCCACAAGTCATGTTGCTCTTACAACTTGACGCTTCGTGACCACTTTTCAAACAGTTGCTGCATATCTTCAAGGCGTTGACACGGTCAATCCTATCTTGAATCAACAGTTTACGAAACTGTTCGCAACGATAAATCAGATGATTTGAGTTGCAATGCACGCAAGTCAGTTTGTTTTGGTACGAATTATTTTGAGTATCATTATTACGCGAAACAGTTAATCCAACCTTTTGCGAAGACGAGGTCGCGTTCGAATATTTGAAACTGGCAGGTTTATGACTCGGTTGCGTGAAGTTGACAGGTGACTTCACTTTGACTTGTTGATTATTTATAGTCCGGGAGCTAGTACTAGGAAAAGTATGTTCCAACACTTTAATTTGTTTGTTTACAAAATTTATTAATTCCGCGAAAGCCGGTAATTTATTTTGATCGCGGCTTTCTTCAAACAATTTTCGAGTATGACTGTCTAGCCCGCGAAGTGCCAGATGGCATAACAGATAGTCGTCCAAGTTCTCAATCTGCAAGGCGTGAATAGCTTTTAAGGAATGGTCAAAAGTTTCCACGAATGAGGTTAAATTCGCTGCACTGTCTTTTGTCAAAGGTGAAAAGTTCAGCATTTTATCCAGATACCTGCCGGTCAACGCCCTGACATCTTGGTACTTATCAAGTAAGCTTTGCCAAACTACAGGATAGTTGTAAGACGTGATCGGAAGACTCTTGATAATATTCAGTGCTGGGCCTTTGACACAAGACAGCAGATAATGAAATTTATCTATGTTCTCGAACTTGCGATTGTGAACCAAAGACACAAATGTATCATGAAATGTGGCCCAATTCTCCACCTGACCATCAAATTCAAACAAGGTCAGCTTCGGTAAATGTGGCCTAGCGAAACAATCATCCTTGGTTTCAGTGAAATTATTTTTGGCTGGCTCCTGGACTAGACGGTTACAGTTCAAAGCTACCTTTTTGCAAGCGAAATATAAATCGTCGAAACTTTCTAACGAGCTTGTTGAAGGTTTAGCTTTGGGGTTTGCCTGCATCTCCAGCATGATAATCTCCATGACAATTTTTTCGAAGTCGCAACGTGCGTCATCGAGTTCCGAAAACTGTACCATGTAATCTTGCACCGAGTCTAGACTATCCAATTTAACAGTTTTGGATACATCATAAGCCTTTTGTAATTTGTTAAACAAATATTCTTTTTTGAGTGTCAACGTATTTATTTGCAATAACAATTGCACCTCGCCTTCCGCCATTGTTTGTCACGGACAAAAATGTATGACGAATTGGATATTTTATTGAAATAGATATCAGTAAAAACCGTAGAAATAAATAGGAAACAGCGAGATAATATGCGGAATACGATCCGCAAGGGAAACGTAACGGTTAGCCTATAGAAGATAGGATTTGGGGAAAAAATCTAGGAGGGTTCAAAATTTGGGAAATTTAAGATTCGGCTCGGAGGCCAGAAAATGTGGCGTAAAGCCAGGGGTGTGGACTGTAGTTTTTGTCAGTTCCTATCGTAACACTATACTGAGGTACAAAAGGGTGAGCGCGCTTACCGTTAGTCTTGTGGTCTGCAGCTGGCAGAGGCCTCTGCGGGTGAATTGCTGCTTCCTTGTTATTTACGCACTGAATTATGAGGTTTTACTGGGGTTTTTCTGTTTCTTGCGAATTAGGCGATCTATTTCTTTCGCGATTTTACGGTGACACTGACACTGTTAGTTATTATTTTTTAGACCACCTTTTCTGTGTCGCCGGCCAGTAGCCTCGCTACCTCAAGTAAATCAGTATAGCAGTATTAAAAGGTTGAATACTAAACAAGATTACACTTTGTGTTTAGTACCATTAGAACCGCCTTGTTACCAGTTGTAAACAAGGTAAACATGATCAAGATTAAAAGAACATGACTACCCCAAACTGACTGAAAATACATATCTGCCTAAGTAAAAATGTAAATTTTCTGGAATTTCCACATGAAGCTGTCTAGATTACACTTTCTCTTTGATACCAATAGAATCGCCTTGTGACCATTTATAAACGAGGTAAGTTTCATAAACTTTGAAAGAAAATGACTAGCCCAAACTGACTGAAAATACATATCTGCCTAAGTAAAAATTACAATTTTCCGTAATTTCTACATAAAGCTGTCTAGATTACACTTTGTGTTTAGAACCATTAGAACCGCCTTGTTACCAGTTGTAAACACGGTAAGAAAGATCAAGATTAAAAGAACATGACTACTCCAAACTGACTGAAAATACATATCTGCCTAAGTAAAAATGTAAATTTTGAGGAATTTTTACATGAAGCTGTCTAGATTACACTTTGTGTTTGATACCAATAGAATCGCCTTGTTACCAGTTATAAACGAAGTAAGTTTCATAAACTTTGAAAGAAAATGACTAGCCCAAACTGACTGAAAATACATATCTGCCTAAGTAAAAATTACAATTTTCCGTAATTTCCACATAAAGCTGTCTAGATTACACTTTGTATTTAGTACCATTAGAACCGCCTTGTTACCAGTTGTAAACAAGGTAAAAATGATCAAGATTAAAAGAACATGACTAACCCAAACTGACTGAAAATACATATCTGCCTAAGTAAACATGTAAATTTTCTGTAATTTCCACATGAAGCTGTCTAGATTACACTTTCTGTTTGATACCAATAGAATCGCCTTGTGACCAGTTATAAACGAGGTAAGTTACATAAACTTTGAAAGAAAATGACTAGCCCAAACTGACTGAAAATACATATCTGCTTAAGTAAAAATGATAATTTTCTGCAATTTCCACATAAAGCTGTCTAGGTTACACTTTGTGTTTAGAACCATTAGAACCGCCTTGTTACCAGTTGTAAACAAGGTAAAAATGATCAAGATTAAAAAAACATGACTACCCCAAACTGACTGAAAATACATATCTGCCTAAGTAAAAATGTAAATTTTCTGGAATTTCCACATGAACCTGTCTAGATTACACTTTGTGTTTGATACCAATAGAATCGCCTTGTTGCCAGTTATAAACTAGGTTAGTTTCATAAACTTTGAAAGAAAATGACTAGCCCAAACTGACTGAAAATACATATCTGCCTAAGTAAAAATTACAATTTTCCGTAATTTCCACATAAAGCTGTCTAGATTACACTTTGTATTTAGTGCCATTAGAACCGCCTTGTTACCAGTTGTAAACAAGGTAAAAATGATCAAGATTAAAAGAACATGACTAACCCAAACTGACTGAAAATACATATCTGCCTAAGTAAACATGTAAATTTTCTGTAATTTCCACATGAAGCTGTCTAGATTACACTTTGTGTTTGATACCAATAGAATCGCCTTGTGACCAGTTATTAACGAATTAAGTTTCATAAACTTTGAAAGAAAATGACTAGCCCAAACTGACTGAAAATACATATCTGCCTAAATAAAAATTACAATTTTCCGTAATTTCCACATAAAGCTGTCTAGATTACACTTTGTGTTTAGTACCATTAGAACCGCCTTGTTACCAGTTGTAAACAAGGTAAACATGATCAAGATTAAAAGAACATGACTACCCCAAACTGACTGAAAATACATATCTGCCTAAGTAAAAATGTAAATTTTCTGGAATTTCCACATGAAGCTGTCTAGATTACACTTTCTGTTTGATACCAATAGAATCGCCTTGTGACCATTTATAAACGAGGTAAGTTTCATAAACTTTGAAAGAAAATGACTAGCCCAAACTGACTGAAAATACATATCTGCCTAAGTAAAAATTACAATTTTCCGTAATTTCCACATAAAGCTGTCTAGATTACACTTTGTGTTTAGAACCATTAGAACCGCCTTGTTACCAGTTGTAAACACGGTAAGAAAGATCAAGATTAAAAGAACATGACTACTCCAAACTGACTGAAAATACATATCTGCCTAAGTAAAAATGTAAATTTTGAGGAATTTTCACATGAAGCTGTCTAGATTACACTTTGTGTTTGATACCAATAGAATCGCCTTGTGACCAGTTATTAACGAATTAAGTTTCATAAACTTTGAAAGAAAATGACTAGCCCAAACTGACTGAAAATACATATCTGCCTAAATAAAAATTACAATTTTCCGTAATTTCCACATAAAGCTGTCTAGATTACACTTTGTGTTTAGTACCATTAGAACCGCCTTGTTACCAGTTGTAAACAAGGTAAACATGATCAAGATTAAAAGAACATGACTACCCCAAACTGACTGAAAATACATATCTGCCTAAGTAAAAATGTAAATTTTCTGGAATTTCCACATGAAGCTGTCTAGATTACACTTTCTGTTTGATACCAATAGAATCGCCTTGTGACCAGTTATAAACGAGGTAAGTTTCATAAACTTTGAAAGAAAATGACTAGCCCAAACTGACTGAAAATACATATCTGCCTAAGTAAAAATGTCAATTTTCTGCAATTTCCACATAAAGCTGTCTAGAATTTTTCAGTCAGTTTGGGCTAGTCATTTTCTTTCAAAGTTTATGAAACTTACCTCGTTTATAACTGGTCACAAGGCGATTCTATTGGTATCAAATAGAAAGTGTAATCTAGACAGCTTCATGTGGAAATTCCAGAAAATTTACATTTTTACTTAGGCAGATATGTATTTTCAGTCAGTTTGGGCTAGTCATTTTCTTTCAAAGTTTATGAAACTTACCTCGTTTATAACTGGTAACAAGGCGATTCTATTGGTATCAAACACAAAGTGTAATCTAGACAGCTTTATGTGGAAATTGCAGAAAATTTTCATTTTTACTTAGGCAGATATGTATTTTCAGTCAGTTTGGGCTAGTTTTTTTCTTTCAAAGTTTATGAAACTTACCTCGTTTATAACTGGTAACAAGGCGATTCTATTGGTATCAAACACAAAGTGTAATCTAGACAGCTTCATGTGGAAATTCCAGAAAATTTACATTTTTACTTAGGCAGATATGTATTTTCAGTCAGTTTGGGGTAGTCATGTTCTCTTAATCTTGATCATTCTCACCGTGTTTACAACTGGTAACATGGCGGGTCTAATGGTTCTAAACACAAAGTGTAATCTAGACAGCTGCATGTGGAAATTCCAGAAAACTTACATTTTTACTTAGGCTGCATATGTATTTTCAGTCAGTTTGGGGTAGTCATGTTCTTTTAATCTTGATCATTTTTACCTTGTTTACAACTGGTAACAAGGCGATTCTAATGGTTCTAAACACAAAGTGTAATCTAGACAGCTTTATGTGGAAATTACGGAAAATTGTAATTTTTACTTAGGCAGATATGTATTTACAGTCAGTTTGGGCTAGTCATTTTCTTTCAAAGTTTATGAAACTTACCACGTTTATAACTGGTAACACGGCGATTATATTGGTGTCAAACACAAAGTGTAATCTAGACAGCTTTATGTGGAAATTGCAGAAAATTGCCATTTTTACTTAGGCAGATATGTATTTTCAGTCAGTTTGGGCTAGTCATTTTCTTTCAAAGTTTATGAAACTTACCACGTTTATAACTGGTAACAAGGCGATTCTATTGGTGTCAAACACAAAGTGTAATCTAGACAGCTTCATGTGGAAATTCCAGAAAATTTACATTTTTACCTAGGCAGATATGTATTTTCAGTCAGTTTGGGCTAGTCATTTTCTTTCAAAGTTTATGAAACTTACCTCGCTTATAACTGGTCACAAGGCGATTCTATTGGTATCAAACAGAAAGTGTAATCTAGACAGCTTCATGTGGAAATTCCAGAAAATTTACATTTTTACTTAGGCAGATATGTATTTTCAGTCAGTTTGTGGTAGTCATGTTCTTTTAATCTTGATCATTTTTACCTTGTTTACAACTGGTAACAAGGCGGTTCTAATGGTACTAAACACAAAGTGTAATCTAGACAGCTTTATGTGGACATTACGGAAAATTGTAATTTTTACTTAGGCAGATATGTATTTTCAGTCAGTTTGGGCTAGTCATTTTCTTTCGAAGTTTATGAAACTTACCTCGTTTATAACTGGTAACAAGGCGATTCTATTGGTATCAAACACAAAGTGTAATCTAGACAGCTTCATGTGAAAATTCTAGAAAACTTACATTTTTACTTAGGCAGATATGTATTTTCAGTCAGTTTGGGGTAGTCATGCTCTTTTAATCTTGATCATTTTTACCTTGTTTACAACTGGTAATAAGGCGGTTCTAATGGTACTAAACACAAAGTGTAATCTAGACAGCTTTATGTGGAAATTGCAGAAAATTGTCATTTTTACTTAAGCAGATATGTATTTTCAGTCAGTTTGGGCTAGTCATTTTCTTTCAAAGTTTATGAAACTTACCTCGTTTATAACTGGTAACAAGGCGATTCTATTGGTATCAAACACAAAGTGTAATCTAGACAGCTTCATGTGAAAATTCCTCAAAATTTACATTTTTACTTAGGCAGATATGTATTTTCAGTCAGTTTGGGCTAATCATTTTCTTTCAAAGTTTATGAAACTTACCTCGTTTATAACTGGTAACAAGGCGATTCTATTGGTATCAAACACAAAGTGTAATCTAGACAGCTTCATGTGAAAATTCCTCAAAATTTACATTTTTACTTAGGCAGATATGTATTTTCAGTCAGTTTGGGGTAGTCATTTTCTTTTAATCTTGATCATTTTTACCTTGTTTACAACTGGTAACAAGGCGGTTCTAATGGTACTAAACACAAAGTGTAATCTAGACAGCTTTATGTGGAAATTGCAGAAAATTGTCATTTTTACTTAGGCAGATATGTATTTTCAGTCAGTTTGGGCTAGTCATTTTCTTTCAAAGTTTATGAAACTTACCTCGTTTATAACTGGTCACAAGGCGATTCTATTGGTATCAAACAGAAAGTGTAATCTAGACAGCTTCATGTGGAAATTCCAGAAAATTTACATTTTTACTTAGGCAGATATGTATTTTCAGTCAGTTTGTGGTAGTCATGTTCTTTTAATCTTGATCATTTTTACCTTGTTTACAACTGGTAACAAGGCGGTTCTACGGGTACTAAACACAAAGTGTAATCTAGACAGCTTTATGTGGACATTACGGAAAATTGTAATTTTTACTTAGGCAGATATGTATTTTCAGTCAGTTTGGGCTAGTCATTTTCTTTCAAAGTTTATGAAACTTACCTCGTTTATAACTGGTAACAAGGCGATTCTATTGGTATCAAACACAAAGTATAATCTAGACAGCTTCATGTGAAAATTCCTCAAAATTTACATTTTTACTTAGGCAGATATGTATTTTCAGTCGGTTTGGGGTAGTCATGTTCTTTTAATCTTGATATTTTTTACCTTGTTTACAACTGGTAACAAGGCGGTTCTAATGGTACTAAACACAAATGGTAATCTATACAGCTTTATGTGGAAATTACGGAATGTTTTAATTTTCAGTCAGTTTGGGGTAGTCATGTTCTCTTAATCTTGATCATTCTCACCGTGTTTACAACTGGTAACATGGCGGTTCTAATGGTTCTAAACACAAAGTGTAATCTAGACAGCTTCATGTGGAAATTCCAGAAAACTTACATTTTTACTTAGGCTGCATATGTATTTCCAGTCAGTTTGGGGTAGTCATGTTCTTTTAATCTTGATCATTTTTACCTTGTTTACAACTGGTAACAAGGCGATTCTAATGGTTCTAAACACAAAGTGTAATCTAGACAGCTTTATGTGGAAATTACGGAAAATTGTAATTTTTACTTAGGCAGATATGTATTTACAGTCAGTTTGGGCTAGTCATTTTCTTTCAAAGTTTATGAAACTTACCACGTTTATAACTGGTAACACGGCGATTCTATTGGTGTCAAACACAAAGTGTAATCTAGACAGCTTTATGTGGAAATTGCAGAAAATTGTCATTTTTACTTAGGCAGATATGTATTTTCAGTCAGTTTGGGCTAGTCATTTTCTTTCAAAGTTTATGAAACTTACCACGTTTATAACTGGTAACAAGGCGATTCTATTGGTGTCAAACACAAAGTGTAATCTAGACAGCTTCATGTGGAAATTCCAGAAAATTTACATTTTTACCTAGGCAGATATGTATTTTCAGTCAGTTTGGAGTAGTCATGTTCTTTTAATCTTGATCTTTCTTACCGTGTTTACAACTGGTAACAAGGCGGTTCTAATAGTATTAAAAACAAAGTGTAATCTAGACAGCTTTATTTGGAAATTGCAGGAAATTGACATTTTTACTTAGGCAGATATGTATTTTCAGTCAGTTTCGGCTAGTCATTTTCTTTCAAAGTTTATGAAACTTACCTCGTTTATAACTGGTCACAAGGGGATTCTATTGGTATCAAACAGAAAGTGTAATCTAGACAGCTTCATGTGGAAATTCCAGAAAATTTACATTTTTACTTAGGCAGATATGTATTTTCAGTCAGTTTGTGGTAGTCATGTTCTTTTAATCTTGATCATTTTTACCTTGTTTACAACTGGTAACAAGGCGGTTCTAATGGTACTAAACACAAAGTGTAATCTAGACAGCTTTATGTGGACATTACGGAAAATTGTAATTTTTACTTAGGCAGATATGTATTTTCAGTCAGTTTGGGCTAGTCATTTTCTTTCGAAGTTTATGAAACTTACCTCGTTTATAACTGGTAACAAGGCGATTCTATTGGTATCAAACACAAAGTGTAATCTAGACAGCTTCATGTGAAAATTCTAGAAAACTTACATTTTTACTTAGGCAGATATGTATTTTCAGTCAGTTTGGGGTAGTCATGCTCTTTTAATCTTGATCATTTTTACCTTGTTTACAACTGGTAATAAGGCGGTTCTAATGGTACTAAACACAAAGTGTAATCTAGACAGCTTTATGTGGAAATTGCAGAAAATTGTCATTTTTACTTAAGCAGATATGTATTTTCAGTCAGTTTGGGCTAGTCATTTTCTTTCAAAGTTTATGAAACTTACCTCGTTTATAACTGGTAACAAGGCGATTCTATTGGTATCAAACACAAAGTGTAATCTAGACAGCTTCATGTGAAAATTCCTCAAAATTTACATTTTTACTTAGGCAGATATGTATTTTCAGTCAGTTTGGGCTAATCATTTTCTTTCAAAGTTTATGAAACTTACCTCGTTTATAACTGGTAACAAGGCGATTCTATTGGTATCAAACACAAAGTGTAATCTAGACAGCTTCATGTGAAAATTCCTCAAAATTTACATTTTTACTTAGGCAGATATGTATTTTCAGTCAGTTTGGGGTAGTCATTTTCTTTTAATCTTGATCATTTTTACCTTGTTTACAACTGGTAACAAGGCGGTTCTAATGGTACTAAACACAAAGTGTAATCTAGACAGCTTTATGTGGAAATTGCAGAAAATTGTCATTTTTACTTAGGCAGATATGTATTTTCAGTCAGTTTGGGCTAGTCATTTTCTTTCAAAGTTTATGAAACTTACCTCGTTTATAACTGGTCACAAGGCGATTCTATTGGTATCAAACAGAAAGTGTAATCTAGACAGCTTCATGTGGAAATTCCAGAAAATTTACATTTTTACTTAGGCAGATATGTATTTTCAGTCAGTTTGTGGTAGTCATGTTCTTTTAATCTTGATCATTTTTACCTTGTTTACAACTGGTAACAAGGCGGTTCTACGGGTACTAAACACAAAGTGTAATCTAGACAGCTTTATGTGGACATTACGGAAAATTGTAATTTTTACTTAGGCAGATATGTATTTTCAGTCAGTTTGGGCTAGTCATTTTCTTTCAAAGTTTATGAAACTTACCTCGTTTATAACTGGTAACAAGGCGATTCTATTGGTATCAAACACAAAGTATAATCTAGACAGCTTCATGTGAAAATTCCTCAAAATTTACATTTTTACTTAGGCAGATATGTATTTTCAGTCGGTTTGGGGTAGTCATGTTCTTTTAATCTTGATATTTTTTACCTTGTTTACAACTGGTAACAAGGCGGTTCTAATGGTACTAAACACAAATGGTAATCTATACAGCTTTATGTGGAAATTACGGAATGTTTTAATTTTCAGTCAGTTTGGGGTAGTCATGTTCTCTTAATCTTGATCATTCTCACCGTGTTTACAACTGGTAACATGGCGGTTCTAATGGTTCTAAACACAAAGTGTAATCTAGACAGCTTCATGTGGAAATTCCAGAAAACTTACATTTTTACTTAGGCTGCATATGTATTTTCAGTCAGTTTGGGGTAGTCATGTTCTTTTAATCTTGATCATTTTTACCTTGTTTACAACTGGTAACAAGGCGATTCTAATGGTTCTAAACACAAAGTGTAATCTAGACAGCTTTATGTGGAAATTACGGAAAATTGTAATTTTTACTTAGGCAGATATGTATTTACAGTCAGTTTGGGCTAGTCATTTTCTTTCAAAGTTTATGAAACTTACCACGTTTATAACTGGTAACACGGCGATTCTATTGGTGTCAAACACAAAGTGTAATCTAGACAGCTTTATGTGGAAATTGCAGAAAATTGTCATTTTTACTTAGGCAGATATGTATTTTCAGTCAGTTTGGGCTAGTCATTTTCTTTCAAAGTTTATGAAACTTACCACGTTTATAACTGGTAACAAGGCGATTCTATTGGTGTCAAACACAAAGTGTAATCTAGACAGCTTCATGTGGAAATTCCAGAAAATTTACATTTTTACCTAGGCAGATATGTATTTTCAGTCAGTTTGGAGTAGTCATGTTCTTTTAATCTTGATCTTTCTTACCGTGTTTACAACTGGTAACAAGGCGGTTCTAATAGTATTAAAAACAAAGTGTAATCTAGACAGCTTTATTTGGAAATTGCAGGAAATTGACATTTTTACTTAGGCAGATATGTATTTTCAGTCAGTTTCGGCTAGTCATTTTCTTTCAAAGTTTATGAAACTTACCTCGTTTATAACTGGTCACAAGGGGATTCTATTGGTATCAAACAGAAAGTGTAATCTAGACAGCTTCATGTGGAAATTCCAGAAAATTTACATTTTTACTTAGGCAGATATGTATTTTCAGTCAGTTTGTGGTAGTCATGTTCTTTTAATCTTGATCATTTTTACCTTGTTTACAACTGGTAACAAGGCGGTTCTAATGGTACTAAACACAAAGTGTAATCTAGACAGCTTTATGTGGACATTACGGAAAATTGTAATTTTTACTTAGGCAGATATGTATTTTCAGTCAGTTTGGGCTAGTCATTTTCTTTCAAAGTTTATGAAACTTACCTCGTTTATAACTGGTAACAAGGCGATTCTATTGGTATCAAACACAAAGTGTAATCTAGACAGCTTCATGTGAAAATTCCTCAAAATTTACATTTTTACTTAGGCAGATATGTATTTTCAGTCGGTTTGGGGTAGTCATGTTCTTTTAATCTTGATATATTTTACCTTGTTTACAACTGGTAACAAGGCGGTTCTAATGGTACTAAACACAAAGGGTAATCTATACAGCTTTATGTGGAAATTACGGAATGTTTTAATTTTTACTTAGGCAGATATGTATTTTCAGTCAGTTTGGGCTAGTCATTTTCTTTCAAAGTTTATGAAACTTACCTCGTTTATAACTGGCAACAAGGCGATTCTATTGGTATCAAACACAAAGTGTAATCTAGACAGCTTCATGTGGAAATTCAAGAAAACTTACATTTTTACTTAGGCAGATATGTATTTTCAGTCAGTTTGGGGTAGTCATGTTCTTTTAATCTTGATCATTTTTACCTTGTTTACAACTGGTAATAAGGCGGTTCTAATGGTACTAAACACAAAGTGTAATCTAGACAGCTTTATGTGGAAATTGCAGAAAATTGTCATTTTTACTTAAGCAGATATGTATTTTCAGTCAGTTTGGGCTAGTCATTTTCTTTCAAAGTTTATGAAACTTACCTCGTTTATAACTGGTCACAAGGCGATTCTTTTGGTATCAAACAGAAAGTGTAATCTAGACAGCTTCATGTGGAAATTTCAGAAAATTTACATTTTTACTTAGGCAGATATGTATTTTCAGTCAGTTTGGGGTTGTCATGTTCTTTTAATCTTGATCATTTTTACCTTGTTTACAACTGGTAACAAGGCGGTTCTAATGGTACTAAACACAAAGTGTAATCTAGACAGCTTTATGTGGAAATTACGGAAAATTGTAATTTTTACTTAGGCAGATATGTATTTTCAGTCAGTTTGGGCTAATCATTTTCTTTCAAAGTTTATGAAACTTACATCGTTTATAACTGGTAACAAGGCGATTCTATTGGTATCAAACACAAAGTGTAATCTAGACAGCTTCATGTGAAAATTCCTCAAAATTTACATTTTTACTTAGGCAGATATGTATTTTCAGTCAGTTTGGGGTAGTTATTTTCTTTCAAAGTTTATGAAACTTACCTCGTTTATAACTGGTCACAAGGCGATTCTATTGGTATCAAACAGAAAGTGTAATCTAGACAGCTTCATGTGGAAATTCCAGAAAATTTACATTTTTACTTAGGCAGATATGTATTTTCAGTCAGTTTGTGGTAGTCATGTTCTTTTAATCTTGATCATTTTTACCTTGTTTACAACTGGTAACAAGGCGGTTCTAATGGTACTAAACACAAAGTGTAATCTAGACAGCTTTATGTGGACATTACGGAAAATTGTAATTTTTACTTAGGCAGATATGTATTTTCAGTCAGTTTGGGCTAGTCATTTTCTTTCAAAGTTTATGAAACTTACCTCGTTTATAACTGGTAACAAGGCGATTCTATTGGTATCAAACACAAAGTGTAATCTAGACAGCTTCATGTGAAAATTCCTCAAAATTTACATTTTTACTTAGGCAGATATGTATTTTCAGTCAGTTTGGGGTAGTCATTTTCTTTTAATCTTGATCATTTTTACCTTGTTTACAACTGGTAACAAGGCGGTTCTAATGGTACTAAACACAAAGTGTAATCTAGACAGCTTTATGTGGAAATTGCAGAAAATTGTCATTTTTACTTAGGCAGATATGTATTTTCAGTCAGTTTGGGCTAGTCATTTTCTTTCAAAGTTTATGAAACTTACCTCGTTTATAACTGGTCACAAGGCGATTCTATTGGTATCAAACAGAAAGTGTAATCTAGACAGCTTCATGTGGAAATTCCAGAAAATTTACATTTTTACTTAGGCAGATATGTATTTTCAGTCAGTTTGTGGTAGTCATGTTCTTTTAATCTTGATCATTTTTACCTTGTTTACAACTGGTAACAAGGCGGTTCTAATGGTACTAAACACAAAGTGTAATCTAGACAGCTTTATGTGGACATTACGGAAAATTGTAATTTTTACTTAGGCAGATATGTATTTTCAGTCAGTTTGGGCTAGTCATTTTCTTTCAAAGTTTATGAAACTTACCTCGTTTATAACTGGTAACAAGGCGATTCTATTGGTATCAAACACAAAGTGTAATCTAGACAGCTTCATGTGAAAATTCCTCAAAATTTACATTTTTACTTAGGCAGATATGTATTTTCAGTCAGTTTGGGGTAGTCATTTTCTTTTAATCTTGATCATTTTTACCTTGTTTACAACTGGTAACAAGGCGGTTCTAATGGTACTAAACACAAAGTGTAATCTAGACAGCTTTATGTGGAAATTGCAGAAAATTGACATTTTTACTTAGGCAGATATGTATTTTCAGTCAGTTTGGGCTAGTCATTTTCTTTCAAAGTTTATGAAACTTACCTCGTTTATAACTGGTCACAAGGCGATTCTATTGGTATCAAACAGAAAGTGTAATCTAGACAGCTTCATGTGGAAATTCCAGAAAATTTACATTTTTACTTAGGCAGATATGTATTTTCAGTCAGTTTGTGGTAGTCATGTTCTTTTAATCTTGATCATTTTTACCTTGTTTACAACTGGTAACAAGGCGGTTCTAATGGTACTAAACACAAAGTGTAATCTAGACAGCTTTATGTGGACATTACGGAAAATTGTAATTTTTACTTAGGCAGATATGTATTTTCAGTCAGTTTGGGCTAGTCATTTTCTTTCAAAGTTTATGAAACTTACCTCGTTTATAACTGGTAACAAGGCGATTCTATTGGTATCAAACACAAAGTATAATCTAGACAGCTTCATGTGAAAATTCCTCAAAATTTACATTTTTACTTAGGCAGATATGTATTTTCAGTCGGTTTGGGGTAGTCATGTTCTTTTAATCTTGATATTTTTTACCTTGTTTACAACTGGTAACAAGGCGGTTCTAATGGTACTAAACACAAATGGTAATCTATACAGCTTTATGTGGAAATTACGGAATGTTTTAATTTTTACTTAGGCAGATATGTGTTTTCAGTCAGTTTGGGCTAGTCATTTTCTTTCAAAGTTTATGAAACTTACCTCGTTTATAACTGGCAACAAGGCGATTCTATTGGTATCAAACACAAAGTGTAATCTAGACAGCTTCATGTGGAAATTCCAGAAAACTTACATTTTTACTTAGGCAGATATGTATTTTCAGTCAGTTTGGGGTAGTCATGTTCTTTCAATCTTGATCATTTTTACCTTGTTTACAACTGGTAATAAGGCGGTTCTAATGGTACTAAACACAAAGTGTAATCTAGACAGCTTTATGTGGAAATTGCAGAAAATTGTCATTTTTACTTAAGCAGATATGTATTTTCAGTCAGTTTGGGCTAGTCATTTTCTTTCAAAGTTTATGAAACTTACCTCGTTTATAACTGGTCACAAGGCGATTCTATTGGTATCAAACAGAAAGTGTAATCTAGACAGCTTCATGTGGAAATTCCAGAAAATTTACATTTTTACTTAGGCAGATATGTATTTTCAGTCAGTTTGGGGTAGTCATGTTCTTTTAATCTTGATCATTTTTACCTTGTTTACAACTGGTAACAAGGCGGTTCTAATGGTACTAAACACAAAGTGTAATCTAGACAGCTTTATGTGGAAATTACGGAAAATTGTAATTTTTACTTAGGCAGATATGTATTTTCAGTCAGTTTGGGCTAATCATTTTCTTTCAAAGTTTATGAAACTTACCTCGTTTATAACTGGTAACAAGGCGATTCTATTGGTATCAAACACAAATAGCGATTGCAAATCCGTGAACATTTTTCAAATCCGGATTTACGGATTTTGGTTTGACTGAAATCCGAAGTTCGGATTCAATCCGGATTTTAAGAAAGGAATATGTGGCATAAAGGCGAAGTGAAACAAACAATCAAATTAAGTTGTTTTTATTAAAAATAAAAAAACAGAATGCGTACACTGCTACGCCAATAACAAAATCTTTAAAAAACAATAAAAACAAAATACATACGTACACTCCCAAGTAACAAAAGGTTCTATAACTAAGGCATTTTATCACCAAACAGTGATATAGTAGGCCTATAATGGTAACCATTGTGACTGCTTATACTATAAAGGTTTTTAACAAAGCGTTTTGTTTCTATAAGATTAAAGACCTTTTAAGTAGGTACTATAATTAAGCTCTTAGAACGCTTATAGGATCATACAAAAGAATCTTTAAAGTGCTGCACTGTAATAGATTTGCAAAAAGCGATTATGGTACTACGTATATTTAATACTATAGACGACTTTACTGATGCTTTTATGTAAATATTTTGCACTAATAATGCGTCAAAGTAACTTTTATAGTACTAGTATTGTAGCAGTATCGTAAACACTATTAGAGGATCAATCTGCACTATAAAAGGACTTTGCACGACCTTTACGTAACGTTTTAGCTTTTTAAAAGCTCTCTTAACATCGCTATAAGGCTAGAAGAGTTCTCTAAAAGTCATGAAAGTTTTCTATAGTGCTATATAGTACCATTTAAGTTACTTGGTACGTTGCTAAATAACTTAAATCGTAACTTAAAAAATGGCTGCTGTTTTCTGCCATAATAGCACATTAGCGGCACGGCTGGAGCCTATGTGTACTATAGCAGCCACAGTTGGAACAAGTCCTTATTTTATTAATTTTAATTTAATTAAAACATGAAAATTATGAGAGCGCATTGTCAAATTTGAAATCAGCATAATGATTCTATCTACAAATGTCACTTTAAGAAACAATGGCGAATGAACTTATTTAATATTTTAGGCACCCACGACGCAAGTATGATAAAAAAGATCACTGGAATCGTTTACGGTGCAAAATAGCACTATAAACAATTAAACATGTTTCATTGGTTACTTTTATAATTCCAAATTGCGACATAAACGTTGCAGACAGCACTATTTTAGTACTAAAGAGCGTTTCTCGTCACTTTTACATTTCAACCATAGAGCTGATTTATCACCGTGAGAGCCTTTATGTAATGTTTATAGAATAAATCAGTGATAAAACTAGGGCCTATCTGGGGCTTTGTAAACGTTTACAACACCATTTTCAATGAACCACGCCATGAATGTACAAGAAGGGCGAGGAGGAATGGCGACGGATTGTGAAGCTTGCCACCGGCCCTGACATGACGACCACGACCACTCTAACAAGAGTGTGACGACAAAGAAGAAGACAACACCATTATAGTGCTAATCATGAACACTAATTAGCACGCTCCAAAACGTTCTCAGGACTTTTATAGTACCAAATTTTGTTACTTGGGCTGCTACGCCAATAAAAAAAGCGGACGCGGGGCAAGCATACAGGTGCGAGCGAGTGCGCGACGCGCAATGCCCGGCTGGCAATAGCTCTCCCGCGTTACCGCTTCATGTGCACCTCTTTTTATTTCGCATTAGCATTAATTTTGAGCAAACTAGTACTGGTGGGAAAAAATCCGAAAAACCGGTTTTTTCTTTTCAAAATCCGAATTTTAAAACGGATTTTCAAACGCTCCGAAATCCGGATTTTTGAACTTCGAATAATCCGGATTGCAATCACTAAACACAAAGTGTAATCTAGACAGCTTCATGTGAAAATTCCTCAAAATTTACATTTTTACTTAGGCAGATATGTATTTTCAGTCAGTTTGGAGTAGTCATGTTCTTTTAATCTTGATCTTTCTTACCGTGTTTATAACTGGTAACAAGGCGGTTCTAATGGTACTAAACACAAAGTGTAATCTAGACAGCTTTATGTGGAAATTACGGTAAATTTTAATTTTTACTTAGGCAGATATGTATTTTCAGTCAGTTTGGGCTAGTCATTTTCTTTCAAAGTTTATGAAACTTACCTCGTTTATAACTGGTCACAAGGCGATTCTATTGGTATCAAACACAAAGTGTAATCTAGACAGCTTCATGTGAAAATTCCAGAAAATTTACATTTTTACTTAGGCAGATATGTATTTTCAGTCAGTTTGGGGTAGTTATGTTCTTTTAATCTTGATCTTTCTTACCGTGTTTACAACTGGTAACAAGGCGGTTCTAATGGTACTAAAGACAAAGTGTAATCTAGGCAGCTTTATGTGGAAATTGCAGGAAATTGTCATTTTTACTTAGGCAGATATGTATTTTCAGTCAGTTTGGGCTAGTCATTTTCTTTCAAAGTTTATGAAACTTACCTCGTTTATAACTGGTCACAAGGCGATTCTATTGGTATCAAACAGAAAGTGTAATCTAGACAGCTTAATGTGGAAATTCCAGAAAATTTACATTTTTACTTAGGCAGATATGTATTTTCAGTCAGTTTGGGGTAAACATGTTCTTTTAATCTTGATCATGTTTACCTTGTTTACAACTGGTAACAAGGCGGTTCTAATGGTACTAAACACAAAGTGTAATCTAGACAGCTTTATGTGGAAATTACGGAAAATATTAATTTTTATTTAGGCAGATATGTATTTTCAGTCAGTTTGGGCTAGTCATTTTCTTTCAAAGTTTATGAAACTTACCTCGTTTATAACTGGTCACAAGGCGATTCTATTGGTATCAAACACAAAGTGTAATCTAGACAGCTTCATGTGAAAATTCCAGAAAATTTACATTTTTACTTAGGCAGACATGTATTTTCAGTCAGTTTGGGGTAGTCATGTTCTTTTAATCTTGATCATTCTTACCTTGTTTACAACCAGTAACAAGGCGGTTCTAGTGGTACTAAACACAAAGTGTAATCTATACAGCTTTATGTGGAAATTACGGAATATTGTAATTTTTACTTAGGCAGATATGTATTTTCAGTCAGTTTGGGCTAGTCATGTTCTTTTAATCTTGATCATTCTTACCTCGTTTATAACTGGTAACAAGGCGGTTCTATTGGTACCAAACACAAAGTGTAATCTAGACAGCTTTATGTGGAAATTTGATCGTATTTGTAAGACTGCCTTTTGTGAAGTTAGCTGCCTATGTAATTGTTGCAATATTTTTCCTATTTTATCTCACACATTTAGCCAGGACATCAGAAAAGTCATTATTTGCTTTTTAGGTTTGTCCCTGACCTTGAAACCGTATATTTTACTGTTTTGTATAATTTATAAAACTCGACTTCTTTATTTAGTCGGGTTATCATAGGCAGATAACTTTAGGCTGCTAACTTCACGCCGATTCTGAATAGACCTCCAGGTGAAATATATTGTTTTAGATCACTATTTAAAACCGTTCTCGAGTTTTTATCGCATGTCATGACATGCGTCACTTTCGCACTTACATACTTGATAGAAAGTGATAGGCATGGTGACAGACGATAAAGAGGCGGCCATCTTAGCCCTACTGGTATTGTGTTAATTTTCCACGAACCATTGTTCAAATTACAATCCATCTATCTGTAATAAAGTAGACTAAGAAAATAATATGTTGAATCTAACGCAATCCGGACATGCAACGTATTAAAATGAAATTCCCCCAGTGCCTGTTTCTCAGCGTAGAGATGTTTACATACATTTTCGCTGTGTCGCTGGAAAATACTGAAATTGGCGAGTTACTGTAATTGCTAATGATAATGGTAATTTTGCAGAAGTGTAGGTACAAGCAATATTTTCACGTAAATTGAAAAAAAATAAGCATGTTATGTCGTATCGATGTTTGCGGAAATTTAACTTACAACTCTGGTACTTAAACGAAAATTATACACTTAACCCAGTAACTCAAGTCATTATAAACTGTTTTCTCATGTGATAAATTAAATATTCCAATTCTTCTACACTACAGTTCGCACTAGTGCTCCGTGTGTTTTCGAGATGAGGAAATGGGACAGTGTCCGTCGCACCATGCACCTGGTCTATAGTCTGTATCTTTAGGTATTTAAATAAAAGTAAACAAACAAATTGTAAATTTTCGGGTAGTTATAACATTTATCGGTTAACCAACCAAATACAAAACCGCCTGGTCCGCCTGGATCATTCACTGAACGACTTGACTTTAACCTACGTTATTTGATCATGTAATGTTTTCATCTACCCTCAACTGGCTTAAGGAGCCATTTGAGGGTGGATTTTGTTACTTTTATTTAAATACCTAAAGATACAGAGATAGTGCCGAAATTTGGGTAAATGGGGTTTCTCGATAATATTGGAGCTCGCGCTTGGACTGTAGAAGTCATTTTGTAATTTTATTTGCTAAAAAAAGTATATTTTTTATTGAGCATTAAGTACTTTTTGACATAAAAAATAGGTCTTATTTTACGTATGTATATATTTTACATTTTATTTAGTTTCACCTGACCGTTGTCTGTAATCAAATCTTGCAAGTTAAATTTGATCCACTTCCTGATTTCCAATTGAGCTGAAATTTTGCATGCATGTATAAATCGGATGACAATGCAATATTATGGTACCATCGAGCTGATCTGATGATGGAGACAGGAGGTGGCCATAGGAACTCTGTGATGAAACAGCGCAACCAAATTGTGTTAGGGGTTTTTAGAATTGTCTCGATGAGTATTAGTTGTCTGTCGTAAGAAAAGTACAGTCAGCGATAAAAGCTTGTACCAAAAATGAAATTTTTGCCAAAAACTTATTTAAGTAGCAGTAAGGAAACCTAAAACCCATGAAAGTGCATGAAATATGAGAAGCAAAATGCAATATAGCGGAGAACGCATTAAAAACATGCTTAAGACAGTTGCATAAAAATATATTTATGCAACGGAGAATCTATTAGACGCTAAGTAATGTTATTTCAATAGCTTAGCGAAGGAAGGACAAGTCGGAGCATTGGGTAAAACATTATTCTGCTTCATCATCATCATCATCATCTCAGGCATAAGACGTCCACTGCTGAACATAGGCCTCCCCCTTGGACCTCCATTCGTACCGGTTGGAAGCGACCCGCATCCAGCGACTTCCGGCGGCCTTAACAAGGTCGTCTGTCCATCTTGTGGGTGGACGTCCTACGCTGCGCTTGCTAGTCCGTGGTCTCCACTCGAGCACTTTTCGACCCCATCGGCCATCTTCTCTGCGTGTCGTGCGTAAATAAGGGTGGTATTCATCTCGTCATTTTTTCAACAAAATGTGAGACGCAAATACACATTGGACAAAGATCTAGGACAAGTGGAATACCATCCTAAACAATTTTTCGTGTGGACAATTTCTTCTGTCTCGTCTCAAACATCGAGAATTCTACACGATGGTTTTTCTATAATTTCCGACGCGGTAAGAAATAAGAATACAGCGGGTAGCTCACTTGGCATTCAGGTGACCTACTTGTGAAATACAGCTACACTAACAAGGTTTTAGCCCGGTAATCCAGACGGATTATACAAGACATTGAGTAAAGGAACGTCGGCGTAGTGAATCAGATATAATTATGGTTTATATGTAACCTGTATAATCATCGCTTATGATATGTTTATCTGGTTGAACTAGGTGCCGATTATGCCGATTTCATCAAAATTGCTAAAAGTAATAGCACACACACACAGAGACACTTATTTACACTAATTGCAACTGGAGTTGAATTCATCCATAGGCTAGGGTGATCGCTTACCATCAGGTGAGCCGCATGCTTGTTTGCAACGGACGGTATTTAAATTCAAAGTCCGGGTTAAAAATGGACTTTCTACGAAATGCCTATTCACTCGTTCACCAGCAACATGCATGCATGATATCGCGTACTCCACAGAACAATGGGCTAGGAACTCTAGGTGTAAATGCAGGCATTATCTTCTAGAACATATATTTCAGAAGCGTAATTACAAGCACTTGCATAGAATGTGGGAGTTGGAGGCTCTGATACAAGTAAGTAAATGACAATTTATACCCCCCTAGCTTAAGACGAAACAGGAGCTGAGTTTTAAATATTTTAGGTAAATATACCCGTGTCGCTAACGGAAGCGGCACCTAAAAGTAATGCGATAAGGACAAGGCGAAAAATCCTGCGTAAAAATCTCAAAAATCGAGGTTTCGTACTCCTCTGTTTCCTCCTCCAAAACTTAACCAATCGTAACCAAATTTGGAAATCTAAATGATTATGAAATTATCTGTGTCGGACCGTTTTGCTTTTTTTGCTAATTGATATCAGTTTTGAATGCCACGCCTCTCATTGCGGCATAGTCAATTAGGCCATTTTGGCCATTTTTGAAGGGCTCTAGCGCCTTAAAAAACAAAAATATCAAAAAAAGCAAAACGGTCCGACACAGATATTGACAATATTAATCTGTGTTGAAAAAATCATTGCTCTAGCTTCAAAAACCACGGAGGAAAACGAGGAGTACGTTTGTATGGAAAAATGACCACTCCCGTTGGCTCTTAATCGGTAGTCGTTCCCGGGTTATTTTTTGAGTTCATCACAGATATTTGTTCATGGTATCATAGTAATGATATAAAGAGATTTTTATAAAAAAAATAGTAGTACATATGTTTTATTTAGCTGTGGCAACATTCATTCAATTACATTTAATATAACACAATCACAATATAAATTCTTAAAAAATTACCATGTGTAATTTTAAGTGACATTGTATATTGTGAGATAAATAAATCTTATCATATCATATCATATTTAGACCTAAGAAATGGGTCTGCGCATTTTCGTTAGTCATAATTTGGTTTTTCTCAGAAACGCGTAACTTTTCAGGATTGCCATAAACTAACCGGTTAGCAGCCGTATTCGAACAATGAGATACGTCAAATACTAGATATTGAAACGATATGGATTGGATATGTCAGTGTCAAACAAGTGTCAAAATTGACGTTTCTTCAAACAAAAACGTCACTTTTGACACTTATTTGACACTGACATATCTAATCCATATCGTTTCAATATCTAGTATTTGACGTATCTCATTGTTCGAATACGGCTGTTAGTTATCTATAGGATAACCTTACGAAAATCCTGAAAAATTAACGGTTTCAGAATTATGACTAATGATAATCTGACAATCATTAGGTACATTATGACATTTATGACTTTTAATAATTATGTCATACAAAGGGATCCGCTAAGAAAGGGATCATTTGATAATTTACCAGTTGCTTTTCGGTGAAGGAAAACATCGTTAGGAAACCGGACTAATCCCAACAAGGCCTAGTTTCCCCTCTGGGTTGGAAGGTCAGATGGCAGTCGCTTTCGTAAAAACTAGTGCCTACGTCAAATCATGGGATTAGTTGTCAAGCGGACCCCAGGCTCCCAGGAGCCGTGGCAAAATGCCAGGACAACGCGAGGAAGAAGAGAAAGGGATCTGCTAAGAAATGAAAACTGAGGCAGAGGTCTTCCTCGAGATACCTGCTTTGATAAGCGATGGAAATAACACTGCTCTGTGGACATAATTGTGAGAGCTAATTGAACTTTGGTGTGGAGTTAGCATTATAATAGGGCAAGACGAGCTTTGGAGCAATTAAGGTGCAGGCTTAGATGGTTTAGTTTGACAGAATTAGGTAGCTTCGGCGTGATTATAAACAGCGTTAGAGAATATTAAACAATCTTGCTGTCTGTGCTTAATAATATCGTGTAGATCTCTGTAGGAACTCATCGCTGTAAATTATATGTTCAATATCAATAAAACGTCTCTCCTAAAAAAACAATGATCGTGCGCGCACACTCTAAATCTTTAAATCTTGAAACATAATAATATAGATCATAAATATAATATAGCTTGCGGGCCAGGTGCAAATTTCGTCGGTCATCGCATCCCGGGCGATCAAGCATACAGTGGTTATAACAGCGATGTGTAATGAACCCTTGTGGAGGTCAGCTGCGGCTCCGTCGCTCAGTTGAGGAACACGTAAAAAGAAGAATTAGTCATCGCAGCCCGATTGAAACTTTGACAGGTAATAATTTAGATGATAATCTGAATTGAAAAACTCGTCAGCTGGTTGTACCGCGGTAGAAAGACAGTCAACTGGTTACATGAACACGTAAACAATTTTATTTGTGATTGCGGCCGCCATCAACGGACGTGCATATCATAACCTAAGTTTAGCATTTATCTAAAAGTTTGCTAAAATTATTGTTTAAAATTAAAACTTGCGTTTAAAATTATTGTTTCCATTTAAACTAGCGTCAGCTCAACTCTGATATCTTAACGTATTTTTCTTTCTGTTCCTCATAAATAAAATGGAACGTTGTTTTATGCCCTCTCAAGTGTCTTGGTAAAGAACGAAACAATAAAACAAGAGATGGTACTAACGTTTTATGTTTCCCTAAGATGGAAATTGTTTGTAGGACGCCATAGAAACTTTTTAATGTCTTATTCAGTATGTTCAACATCATTTTTAGCGGTTCTAAGGATTAAATATGACTCGGAGGGGAAACTAGGCCTTATTGAAATGAATCCGGTTTCCTTCCTCACGGTGTTATCTTTCACCAAAATCAAGTTATATACCTATTGTAGATTTAAAATCCGAAAAACCAATTTGTGTGATCCGATACCCACAACATTGAAGGTCACACGTTATTTATTACCACTCGGCTACCATCGCTTAATATAGGCAACAAGCGATATAAGATAATTTTTAAGGTAATACAAGCTCAAATTGTTCTGGAGTGGAGTGATGTTCGCAATGAAAATTCTTAAATGCCCACACGACACCCACCTGACCTCAAGCTGACCGCTTTCGGAAATTATACTAGAAAAATTATATTTTTTGCAATTATTTGGTATCGTCTTGGGTCGTCCCATTCGTTTTTTCAAGTTCTTAAATTAGTCCTATTCTGCTTCCGTCACTCATTCTACATTGAAAGCCACCGACGATTGTGACGAATGTAGAATGAGTGACGAAAGCAGAATAGGACTAATTTAAGAATTTGAGGAAAAACGAATGGGACGACCCAAGACGATGCCAATTATTTGTATGAGCAACGGACTTGGCAGTGTCCTATTCTGACTAGTTCCTTGGAGTAATCTCTCAACGAAATCTACTTACAACTTACACTTGCTACAGACTTTAGACTTCTTTCTTTACTGGAACATTTCATTAAGTCTCTTAGTTTGTTTTCTTTTGTGCTCCGTACCAAAATTGGAAAAATAACGGAACATTTACGGAATCTGAGTATCTACTCCATTTAAAAAAATGTAGTTACCAGGCTCTTTCGAGAACTTAAAAATGTGTTTTACCAATACATTTGAAAAACATACAACCGAGTCGAGAACCGAGAGAACCGAGTTGAGAACTAATAATTAGATGTTGGGAGACGACTTGTGAGACGACAGAAATTCGCTATCCCATACATAATAATACATATTACGTGAATAATACATATTACCCCATAGAAATGAGGTAGGCTAAATCGTCAAATATTGGCCACCGGCTAATAACTGGCCACCCTAAACTAAAAAATAATTCTATTCACTTATAAACAGAATTCATTTTAGTACAACTCAACTGGCCACCCTTCAATGACTAAGCCACCTTATACTAAAATGAATTCTGTTTACAGGCGAATATACCTAATTCATTTTTAGTTTAGGGTGGCCATATTACTAACAGGTGGCCAGTTATTGACGAATTACCCTAGTAGTAATTTATTTTCCGATTCGGGAATAAATCTCCATATTCCCCTATCACGTAGCATTGGTCAACAATCAGGAAGTTCCCTCGATATGTCTGAAAGAACGCTGCGGGCTCGTTGGCGGAGCAAACAACTCATCAGCCTAGCAAACAGTGTTTCAGATACACACTGTTACTTTACAAACGTAGGTATAATTTACCGTTCTGGATTATTCATAAATCTTTTTAGCTGTAGGTTCGTCAAAATTTTAAGCAATATTTATTCCTCGATTTGCATGGTATTGGGAGACGACTTATTAAATACTGTACTGTTTCAACGGCGTACAATTTTTTTATAAATCATTAAGCTTATTTAGTTAGCTGCTATGTACAAAAAAATTCAGAAGAAATGCTCAGCTTTGTAAACAAAATAGTTTTATTATCAAATAAAACTTTCAATATAATATAGTAATAAATAGCAAAATTATAAAATGTTAAAATTTGTGGAGGAATAAGAGAATTTCTCAATACTAACCATAGGTTAGGTAGGGAGCAAACAACTCATCAGCCTAGCAAACAGTGTTTCAGATACACACACTGTTACTTTACAAACGTATAATTTACCGTTCTGGATTATTCATAAATCTTTTCATCTGTACAATGTAATAATATACATAATATTCCTATGCTTGTAACTCCAATATGACATTAAAGACTTGAATATCCATTTCGTTTTTAAATGCACTTAATTAACGCTTAAGCGCTTGATTAGGAAATTTGACTATGCACAATCAAACTGTCAGTTACCTTTCCATTTATCATTAAATTTCCGTTTACTTTTGACATCCAAATCACTCCAATTAAACTTCCGACGCCGTTAATTTGTTCGAATACTTATTGGACGTCCGTCATTGTGTCATTGGGTATTAATCGCAGAGATAAGCCCGGCTAAGACCGGGTATACGTCAACGTCTCACCGAATGACTTGACCCATCCGTGCCCTATTTCACGCTCAATTGAGCGGGATTTGATGATTTTTAACCGGATTCAGAAAGGGATTTTCGTCGTTTTATTGTAAGTATTGAATGATAAAGGTTTGAATGCTTGCGTAAGATCATGAACATCAAATGGTCTCACAGAGTGCGAAATACCGAAGTTCTGCGACGAGCCAAGGTCAATGGAATAGAGGCTTACCTAATGCGTCGACAGCTTCGGTGGTGCGGTCACGTATCGCGTATGGCGGAGGAGAGAGTCGCGAAGCGCATCTTGTTTTCTGAACTAGAGGAGGGTAAGCGGAAACTTGGCGGCCAACTCCTCCGATACAAAGATGTTCAGAAACGACACATGAAAAGATACAACATCGAGCCCTCTCAGTGGGAAGGTTTGGCAGCACAACGTCTTGAGTGGCGCAGGCTGGTGCATGACAAAGTGCGCGATTTCGAGGAGCAACGTAAAGTTGACCTCGACGCTAAAGCGACCAGCTGAAAGCACGCCAGCCTGCTTCCATTCACTACCTATGTGACTGGTGTTCTCACGTGCACGTGTGCGCGGGGGTTCTTCCAAAGATCGGCTACGTAGGCCATATTCGGGCGCACGAGCGCCGAGCTAACTAGGAGTCGAAGTGGTCGCCATGGTCGAAATCGGCCGGAAGGCTCATCATCATATATACCTATACAAAGGTCTTAGTACATTTATTACTCGAAAAAAAAACGGACCATATGACTAACACTTATCTGGCACATATCACTGAAAGTTATCCATTCTTCATAAATATTCCCGCCGCCAGCTTTTAATACTACTCCATACACCATTTCCCGCTATTAAAAAAAGTTGTGATTGGTCAATACAAGTTTTATTGGCTTAAATAAAATTATACCTATAATGTCAAACCTCTCAAAGTGTAACTTTGTTCTACTTGCTGTGATTAGGCCATTTCGTGACACTTTCATTCATTACTTTCTTATAATGCAAATTTTCTCATTTGTGTTTTGTTTACGAATAAAAATATATATAGTTTACTCATGTAAAGAAATAAAATATAAATAGGCATAATATTAGTATCTCCGCCCTTTAAGACGCCTGGTCCCTATTTTTGCTCCATTATGCCACTAATCCTATGGGATTCCGCCCCGATGCCTGTCATTAATAGCGTGTAACCCTCTGCGACAGTCAAATAAAGGATACGTTGGGTAAACGTAGGGTTAATGGTTATATCATCAGTTAGATGGCCTTCTAATATCGTTCAACCAGGCCCCTATTTCACCAAGTACAACAGGTACGACAATTATCAAAAAATGACAGACCTCTGTTTCACCACACCGACATTTGTCAGTGACAACATGTCGAGTGACAATTGACAAGTGACAGGTGACAGGTGACAATTTCGTAAATTGTTTTGTATAGAATTTCATATAAACATGACAGGTATTTTGGTACAATTATCCATCTTAAATTTAATGCCAATCTTGCACTGGCAACACCTCATCACAAATCTCGTGCGTATGGTAAATCTTTTGCGGTACGAGCTGTTCAACTTTGGAATGAGTTGCCTCCCTCCTTAAGGCAATCGCAGTCCGTTGCGTCGCTTAAGGGGCAGTTAAAAAAGCTGTGGCTATCGGACCGGAATTAACTTATTCGTGACTATAGATATTATATATTTAACGTAGGTATTCTATATATTTGTTATATTGTTACTTCAAATTTTTATCTTATATTATTTATTCTTGCCCTCTTTTTTATAATTTTATTGACTTTCCTCTAGTCTATTGTACTCAGTGCTATATTTGTCTACCGTTCTTCTTCAATTCTCATCTACTCAAAGGTTAACTGGAAGAAATCCCTTAAAGGGATAAGTTCGCATTTGTACTGCCTATCCTGTGCCATAAATTTGTGTTTTGTGTTTTGTACAATAAAGAGTTTATACATACATACATACATACATACAATTATTTTGTGAAACAAGGGTAATTTTTACTAGTCGATATATTTGTCCATTCTTGACAAGAGGTCGTTAGCTGCTTTCAATGTGCCGTGTTGTCATCACTAACATGATATTGACATCCCAACCCCATCTAATGCAGCGTATACCTACATTATTTGTTGACAAGGCGTGAAAGCATATTTTTTTTGTTACTTTTAAGTATTTTTTAGGGTTCCGTACCCAAAAGGTAAAACGGGACCCTATTACTAAGACTTCGCTGTCCGTCCGTCCGTCCGTCCGTCCGTCCGTCCGTCCGTCCATCCGTCCGTCTGTCACCAGGCTGTATCTCACGAACCGTGATAGCTAGACAGTTGAAATTTTCACAGATGATGTATTTCTGTTGCCGCTATAACAACAAATACTAAAAACAGAATAAAATAAAGATTTAAATGGGGCTCCCATACAACAAACGTGATTTTTGACCAAAGTTAAGCAACGTCGGGAGTGGTCAGTACTTGGATGGGTGACCGTTTTTTTTTTGCTTTTTTTTCGTTTTTTTTTTGCATTATGGTACGGAACCCTTCGTGCGCGAGTCCGACTCGCACTTGCCCGGTTTTTTCTGAAAATGCAAAGTGCAGTGACGTCAAAGTAGAAATCTATTCGTACCTACTTTATATATCACCTCTGTTGCTTTCGCGGAGATTCATTTTCTAACCAAAACCCTAACTTTACCGTTAGTGCACAACTTCGCCCAAGTAAATTATTAAAAAAAATAATCCCTAAACATACCTAATTTCGCTACCGGTCCCCAACGTAATCAAAACTATACTGAGACTTATTCCAAATCCAAATCCTAAATGTTGAAGTACTAAATGCCTTCGCAGACAACAATTACTATTTATAGTGTTATTATGATTTCATGCTTGTTAAGAAGAATTTAAAAGCGATTTAAAGCGATTTTTATTTGTACCCTAAAGGCGAATTTAGGGTACAAAGTTTTGCCAACGTTTGCCAATAACGGGGTTTGCTAACAACGAAAACACTACAATTGTCACCTAAGCCTGACACAGCTCCGATTTCATGTCAAGAATTACCGACAAATTGACAAACATGTCGACTTATAAAAACTATTCTTGTTTCACCAAATCATTGTCATTAAATGTAAGATTGACAATAGTAACTAAATGCCTGTCAAGTTTATAAGCACTTCTATACAAATACAGTTTACGAAATTGTCACTTGTCACCTGTCACTTGACAATTGTCACTGACAAATGTCGGCTTGGTGAAATAGGGCCCGGTATCGGCACCTAATTTGACGGCACAAGGCACATTTTACGCAAATTATGATTTATGTGGAAGTGACTAAAATAAAATAAAATAGGTACCTAATTAAAAATTTTAATATCATTCTTACTGATTAAAAATTAAAAACAAAATATATTTTCTCACTTTCAGTTCTGTAGTAAATTGAACAATATGGATTTAAGTGACCCTAAAATGAGCTAGTTAAGTATAAACTATTTAAAATCGCGTGTCTTAAGAGGCCCACTGATTACCAGTTCGCGATAATATTAGCCTGTCAGTTAAACGCAAAATTTGACAGCTCCGAACAACTGACAGGCTGATATCGTCCGGCGAACGGGTAATCTGTGGGCCCTTTAACGCACAAATGTACGAAACAAGAAAGCATAATGATAAAACCTGCTACTTTAAGAAGCCTCAAAAATGTTGAGAACAGCGCCATCTGCCAAATTTTCCTCGAAGTTTTCATATACAGGTCTGCAACATTGAAGCTTTGTTCAAGACAAAGCTAAGTTTTTGAAATGCTCATGTAGTACCAATTCTAATAATGCAGATGTCTCTGAAATCAATTGTTATGTTTTAAGAACATTTGACGTCGCGAAATTGTAAGATCTACAAGCTCATATTTTTTATTATGAAAATACTACCATTTTTATTCCAGCAGTGATTGAAGATCAAAGCAAAAATAACAAACGAAACAAATTTCAAGTACCTACTTACAAAACTTACCTATATAAGGTTAGAAGGGGTAAGAAGACCACTGGGGCAAGACAAACACTTGAAGGGAAACCTCATACTGTTTCTCTTGCCCCGGGTAAAATAAACTATGTTTCACTTAACCTTAGTAGTATTATAAATAAAATATAAGTTTAAATCGCGTAAAGTTATAACAGTAATTAAAGTATTCAGGTATTTTTCAGTTATTTTGCGAATTAAAGTCACGCCTTAAATTAAAACAATTATTATAATTATGCGACTAACTCTCATTCAGCAAAATACATTGAAAAACCTTCAAGGGCTAATCAATATCATTCTCTCAAGTACAACTAGGTCAATTACGGAATCTTGCTATAATAAACATATAAATATAAAATACTAATACAAACAGTTGAACATCAACAAAGGTGGTTGGATCGATGAATGTCTCAATCGTGCTAATTCATGCTTTCACATTGATGTAGAACTCAACCAGATATGCAAAACTCACTTTTACTACCATTTTCATTCATTCACCTTCATCCATTGAAAACGGACTATCCATCGCTGGGTAGCAATTCTCATGTTTTAAAAACAAATACCAGAATAACACTGACATCGCGATCCATAACAACCAAAGGTATTTAAAGATCTCGCGTATAATGGTTCTTTATTAAAGATTTCTCAGTAATAGTAGCCCTGGACGGTGTCATATTGATGTCAAAATGAAACATGCGCAGTACAAAGCTACACCAAAAGGACTTATCTTATTAGAAATCTTAAAGAAGTTACGCTCTTTTGCTTTTAAGGCATAGGTATATCAACGCATGCGCTTTCAGCGCCTACTGTGTATCTGTTATGTAGTTTCATGTACCAAATATCTTTCTAGATTTTTTAATAAGCTGTTACTATATTCTAGTTAGCCATATAAATTTAGATATCGCGTAGCGTATAACGAATTACCAGACATTTAAATGTTAAAAAATTAAAAACAAATAACATATCAGTGTTTCTAAGTGTTTTTTTCTATCTTCAAGTTTTCTATGAGAGTTTAAGAGTTAAAAGTGATAGTGCAAGGATCTCCATCAACAGGTTGGTGTCATTTTATGTTTAAATGTCAAATGTTGATGTATTATACTAGGTTCGGGTGGGTGTTACTCCAGACTGGGAGCGTGGGCGTAACATCTGGTAGACTTGGCGTGGGTGGAATCGAAATCAATTGCAATTGCTTGGGAACAAATATGGGCCTAGGAGGCGAAAATTACCTTGGGTGATCTTATAACATTGGTGAGGTTTTCTCAAGAGTATAATGTGTTTGCTTGTAAATATGAACTAAAATTAATATTTGATGCAAAATATCATGAAATACTTATCTTAAAGTTATATGAATGGCTAAGCCAAATTTTCAATCTGGGAAAATTTTGTTTTCGAGTTTTATCATAGAGAGCCCGAATCATTTGTGAGCTGGCAGCTTGGTATTGGTAGTAACAGTTATAGTATTACTTAGTAAAATATCGATCCGAATAATGTGACGAAACATGTAGAAACGAACTTTATTTTCAAGTGCTTAAGACGCGTACATAATTTTGTCCCTGTAGAAAAATACCTTGAGACTACAGTTGGTTCACAAAAATTGAGGAGGCGAAATAAGTCCTCGATTTCCTTAAATGACCTCGCTCGTCTCCCGCTTCGAATCCTCAAACCAGTGCGATTTTTTTTCGAAAATATTTAACACATTCATTGCCATTAAGTGCTACGGGTTACGCTCGTAGCGCGTAGCCACGGTTTTGCCGTATGTAGCGCCACAGAAGAAATAATAGTACTACCGTACAGATAGGACACTTCCGACAAACCCGAAGTTTGACAGCGGTTCAGGGTCGAATCATGCTATCCCTTTCTAATATATGGCACTATCCCTTTCGGCTATTTAGGGTTGTCAAAATTCAAGTGATTATCTTATCTGTAGTCGTGCACGCAAATGGAAGTCAAGTGGTGCCAACCCTAATAATTGCTCGGAGCAATGCTGAGCCGAACGGAGCCGAGTTCAACCGAAGTCAGGAGTGTCTCCCCACTGGTAGCGCGTAGTTGCTACGAACAGTGTACTCGACAGTCGGGTTCTTGGCCCTGGATGTGTTAACATACTGCCGTATTCGAACTTCAAGATATTCACAAGAGACGACACGTACTAGATCCATTCTAGATACGTTATAGGTTAGATATCAACTAGTTCTCTTTTGCAGGCCAATTCGGGCAACCAATGTCACTTTTACGTTAGATAGAGTAAGATATCTATTAGATGTGAATTGGATCTCTAAGTCATATCCTGTGGAAATCGTTCAAGAGTATCTCCAGAATCGCGCAAATGTCAAATTTGACAGGTTAGATCTTAAACATATCGTTATCGTATCTTGGTGATGTCTAAAAGATATCTAATAGATGTCTATTTCAAAATCCGAATCGGGCCCATAGAGTCCGTCTATGCTAACTTTGCACCAACTTGAATAGAACATACTGAGTGAGTGTAGGTATAAAATTGCCATACTCAGTAATTGGGGGTATTACTGCAATGTTCTGCCGCCAGAGTGCAGCACTAAGCTAGCTAGTAAACCATAGAGTAACTTTTATACTTACTGTGCCTTAAACTGTTTTTGACAAGTTTTCACAGACAATAAAATATGACATTGATGCATCAAGGCGGTTTGTTAACAAGGGCCTACCGGGAAACGCGAAAATCGAGAGAGAGTTGATAGAGAGGTTAGATAACGAAATTTCGATTTTCTTGTTTCGCGGTAGAAACCCAGATTGTGATGGATTGTGGTACTACGCCTATCCAGAGTTTCGCGTAATATTCCCTAACATTGCAAATGCCAGGCAGATTACCGAGTAAGCTTGATCCGACTTTAGCTGAGTGCCAAGGAAAGCGTGCCCTTCAGACTTTTTGAAAAATAATAAATATTTGACACGAAAGCACGGACACGTAGCGCTGGTCCTAGCGGTAAGAGCGTGCGACTTTCAATCCGGAGATCGCGGGTTTAAATCCCGGCTCGAACCAATGAGTTTTTCGGAACTTTATCTATCTAGTACCTTTTTTTAAACTAGCAATTCTTGTTTATTTATATATATACACCAAGAAATGTAATCGGTGATCAGGAACCGATTTTTCTAATTCAGTCATGGATGGCGATCACATTTAACTATGGGACCAACCTCGAAATCACAAAAAAAATGTGCCTGTTTCATACATTTGGGTTGGTCCGATGTTGATATTTTCTATAAGAGAGTTAATTTTTTTTTCGCGATTTCGCGGTTGGTTTCATAGTTAAATGTGATCACCATCGCTGACTGAATTAGAAAAATTGGTTCCTGATCACCGATTAAAAATCATCGTGTATATTTCGAGGATCTCGGAAACGGCTCTAACGATTTCGATGAAATATGCTATATGAGGGTTTTCGGGAAGGGGGGGGGGGGGAGGGCGATACATCGATCTAGTTAGGTCTTATCTCTGGGAAAACGCGCATTTTTGAGGTTTGATATGTTTTCCGAGCAAAGCTCGGTCTTCCAGATATTGTACAAAATATCATTTGATATTTACCAGTTGCTTTTCGGTGAAGGAATTATTACTTAACATTCTGTGACGATGCAACCTGTAACCGCGTTCTCGTTAATAAATAAAAATGTGTTTTGTTTTTTTTTTTGGGTCATTCATAAACAAATTACCATTCATGTAGGAAGATAACGCTTTGCCCATTTCGTTCATGTTCGTACCCTCCATTTTGAAACACGCAAAGTGCATCCATAGTACACAGGAATTTCATTAGCTCTCGGAAATCAATATTGGATAGGTTTCCAGTCTATTTCAATAAACATCTTAACTCCATTGCATTTCCCTGGCGCTTACCACATTGTTCTTCTGACGCGCAGTTTTTGGGTCGGCGCCCCGTGTCCTATATCCACGTGCGTCATAACAAGCTCCCGTTACGCTCATTAGCGTTGTTGCAAATTGCACTTTCCGGTGTGCATGTAAAGTTTAAATTGCAAGCACTTGTTGGATGTTGATACGAGGTTATGATAGTTGATCGTCATCCTTTGAGTTTGCAAGGGTGGATGAATCGAAAAGGATTAATTGCATGTGGGTAAGCGGCTATGAGATAACGTAACGCATACATAATCCTTTGGGCTTGATAGCTGAAATCTAATCGATCTATCTATATCTATATACATATATAATACCTTTAAACCATTTTTTTTTTGATATGGATTCTCTGAGCTGGGCAGCTGGTGCCCTTTGCTCTTTTTGGGACTTTAGCGTCAAATGCGCGAGAGGCACACAGAGCTCTTAAAACAAATAACTATATACACATTTTTCTTATGACTAAGGTCGATGCCCCCTTTGAATTACCGAGCCTTAGGGGCTCATAGCAAAGAATTCAAAGGGGTCATCGAGCGGAATTTGTACAGTATTTTGGACTCCACTATTTGGAAGATTTATGTCCTGTGGGCTATGCTTAGAAGCTTTCGGCTTTTTCTGCCACTTTTTGACCCTGGATTTACAAAGTACCCTAGGGGTACTGGGAGCTATTAAACCAGCTTCTTGTTTATTTATATATATATTTCGGGGATCTCAGAAACAGCTCTAACGATTTCGATGAAATTTGCTGTATGGGGGTTTTCGGGGGCAATAAATCGATCTAACTAGTTCTTATCTCTTGGAAAACGCCCATTTTCGAGTTTTTATATGTTTTCCGAGCAAAGCTCGTTCTGCCAGATATTGAATAAATATCTGGAAATATATACCGGGAAAGCACCACGTCAACCACGTGATCATCGATCAGCCGTCATAGAAAATTACATGTTGGACGCCCCGTCCCGGCACGGCCCGGTCCAGCGTGAGTCATCTTTAATCCTCAGGGTCCTCATATTTTGCTTAGTGAGAGAGTGAGACGCACATAGGACCAGAAATTGCACAGGTGGAATAATAATATCAGCCTATATACGTCCCACTGCTGGGCACAGGCCTCTCATGCGCGAGAGGGCTCTGGCTATAATAGTCACCATGCTAGCCCAATGCGGATTGGGGACTTCACATACACCTTTGAATTTCTTCGCAGATGTATGCAGGTTTCCTCACGATGTTTTCCTTCACCGAAAAGCTAGTGGTAAATATCAAATGATATTTCGTACATAAGTTCCGTAAAACTCATTGGTACGAGCCATGATTTGAATCCGCAACCTCCGGATTGAAAGTCGGACGTCATATCGGACACCACCGCTTACTACCAACTCTAGACCTCGGCACCAACCTTAATTAAAAACACTCTGGGAAATGAAAGTCGTTAAGGGGACCCCGGGGCTTTATTAAAATCGCTTACTGACGCACCTCTAGCATTAAGGTACCGTTTGGATGCTGCAATACTGCTGCAGTAATGCTGCCGACTGCATGTCAGACATCACCGGCAGTGATTTCTGACAGGACAATGATCATTAACACATTCAGTGCCAGCGTGTACTACGAGCTACGTGTGTAGCGTAACCGATAATAAGGGAAAACGGTATGTAGCGAAAAGCGCCTACGAACAGAGGACCCGACTAGCGGATCGCTGGCAATGAATGTATTAAGGCACCCTTCAGATTTAGACTACACCAGCATTACTGCTGCGGCGCAGAATTGCTGCCGACTGCACTGCTGATGCAAATGTCGAAAGTCCGGTTATCGACATTGATTTTGACATTCGGCAGCAAAATTCGGTAGTAATGTCAGTGGGGAGACACCCCTGACTTCGGGCAAACTCGACTCCGTTCGGTTTAGCATTGCTCCGAGCAATTAATAGGGTTGGATAAGATAATGACTTGAATTTTGACAACCCTGAATAGCCGAAAGGGATAGTGCCATACATTAGACATGTGCATGATTCGTCCCTGAACCGCTGTCAAACTTCGGTTTTGTAGGAAGTGTCCTTTCAGTACTATTATTTATTATGTGGTAATGTCTCGCTGTAATACTGCAGCAGTAACACTGCAGTCTAAATCAGGACGGTTCCTTAACGCGTTGCCAATAACGTCAAGAAAGTCACATAAAGCCTTGAGAAAAGTTTATCAACGCGTACCTTTTATGTCTTATTCAGACGTTTGCTTTGTCGAAGTTTCATTAAAAGAGTCATCCCACCTGGTCGGAGGGCGTCCTACACTAAAAGAGTCCGCTTTGACCCAAATCAGGAAACATTCTTCTACGATTCCAAATAAAGTTACATTTACCTTTTATTTAGGCTGAAACTAACTTACAAATTTAATTAGGTTATGTCAATCAGATTCACTTTGATATCAGTTCCTCGTGTTTTGAGATGCGCTGCAAGTAATAAGATATCAATAGCAAATATTTGACGTTCGGATGCGCTCCAGATCTTAGAAAAAAAGTCGTTTAAGTATAACGATTTCCCATTTATATTAGATCCAACAATTAGTTTTAATACTTTATGAAATTGTACAACGGGACTTAATCGCGTATTCAAGTTTTAAGATTTACCTCCGACGTTTCGAGGACGGCGTTGTCCCCGTGGTCTTGTAGAAGACTGGCTAAAGTTGACATCAACATCTTCTAGCCGCGCGAGTTTTTCGAACTACCCGCACTTGCTGGTCTTGTGTCCCGTTGTACAATTAATAATGTGTAAAAACCGTGAAGGTTTAAATCAGAATTTTAATACTTGTCGGGAATCGTGGGTATATCATGTTAGAGAGGTATCATGGAGGAGAGAGAAGTTTGACGTATCTTAAAGTCTGAATCGGGCCGTAAAGGTCTGTTGCACCAAGCCGTTAAAGCACACGTAAAATTTGATTGTAAGTATGGGAAGTTTCGTAGTTCACTGACCGACGCAACTGGCTTTTAAACGATTACTTTTTCCACCTTGTCTGTACTGTTTTTTCTCTTGTAACTTGGGCGGCAATCGGACATTTTATCCGAAGTTACCGTTTCCATTTCCTCCTGCCGGTCGGCGGCGGCAGTCGAAACGCGAGCGCCGCGGTGAGCGGCCGTTTCCGAAAGAACCGGGCAGTGGAAACGCGCGCAAAATGGATTTGACTATTACCCGGCATTTCAGTTTGGACGATGTTTGTACATATTGTTAAAAGGATTTTTAATAAAAATACTTACTTTTATTTATTATTTTATTTTTAAAATAAAAGTAGGTTTTCTAAATTTTTATTAATAGCTGAATTACTTATGTTTTTTGTTTTATTTAGTTTAATGTTAATATCTTCATTTGTTTACACAAGTTCATTATTTTGTATGTTATTGGTTTGCAAGCATGACGTTTATTATGTAATTAATAAATGATTTGCGTTGCCGTCATACGTCAGCAATTAATCATGTTTTATTAGTAAAACTGTCTCTATTTTATTAGTATTAGGTATGAATTGGGTAATATCCACAAATAGTACAAAAATAAGTGTAAAAGATACGAAAATCTGCGGTCCTGAATGTTGATTTTATTAATTAATATAATAATAGTTATTCAGTCTCAATTCTTTCGTTCAGAAGATATCTATCAACACGATATATTATTTTCGTATTTTAAGTTTTCATTCCGGACTTTTTAAGTTTGCCACAATATTTGGTTTTTTCGTATTTAATGAAGTCCAACTTATTACCTCTCATTCCGAGGTTGGTCCGTTTTTTGGATTAATTTGCCTGGGCCAATTATTCTGTGCTAACACGACGGTTCTTTCGAGGTGATAATACAAGGGCCTGCACACCACTTCATTCTTCAGATTTTCCTTCTCCATCTGTGACTATAGTTACCGCCATACCAACTGGCGACTGAGATCGTAATGCTATATCCTTTACCCTTGTTAAGACCAACCAAGAATGAAAGAAATATCATTATGACCTCAGTCGCCAGTTGGTATTGCGGCTACTATAATTAACGTCGAGCTCTGTGCGTCGCCTGGCTTCAATGTTAAGCGTTCGACGTTAAGCGTGACGAGCTAAAGGCCAGACCACCTGTGGCCATCACGTATAATTACGTCGGAGAGGTGCTGACCTGCAGTGAATGTGGCCGCACATTTGCTGCAAAGATTGGCTACGTCAGTCACCTGAGAGCGCACCAGCGACGCGCTCAGCGGTAGAAAGGCAGTCGCTGTAGCCAAAAACGTCTAGGAGATGATGAATGATGTAGATGACTACAATTAAAAATTTGTTCCAGTCGTCAATGCGAAGCGGAGCGTTAGCAGCGATGGAGGCGGAGCCAGACCTCAGCACCTTCGAGAACAAGTCGGGGCTGGCCGAGGACATGAAGTTTCTGGCGTCCATGCCCGAGCTTTGTGACGTCACGTTCCTCGTCGGAGACACCAGGGAGCCGGTGTGTGCTGTGAAGGCTGTGCTGGCTGCGAGGAGCAGGTATTTCTCTCCCTCTTTTACTTTAGCGTTCATCCTAATCGCATCCTCGTCTACTGCTTCAAACCCCAGGATCTTCTATAGCTTACCTTCGAGAACATAGTCAGGGCTGGCCGAGGACATGAAGTTTCTCGCGTCCATGCCCGAGCTCTGTGACGTCACGTTCCTCGTCGGAGACACCAGGGAGCCGGTGTGTGCTGTGAAGGCTGTGCTGGCTGCGAGGAGCAGGTATTTCTCTCCCTCTTTTACTCTAGCGTTGATCCTAATCGCATCTTCGTCTACTGCTTCAAACCTCAGGATCTTCTATAGCTTACCTTCGTGAACATAGTCAGGGCTGGTCGAGGACATGAAGTTTCTCGCGTCCATGCCCGAGCTCTGTGACGTCACGTTCCTCGTCGGAGACACCAGGGAGCCGGTGTGTGCTGTGAAGGCTGTGCTGGCTGCGAGGAGCAGGTATTTCTCTCCCTCTTTTACTTTAGCGTTCATTCTAATCGCATCCTCGTCTACTGGTTCAAACCCCAGGATCTTCTATAGCTTACCTTCCAGAACAAGTCGGGGCTGACCGAGGACATGAAGTTTCTCGCATCGATGCCCGAGCTCTGTGACGTCACGTTCCTCGTCGGAGACACCAGGGAGCCGGTGTGTGCTGTGAAGGCTGTGCTGGCTGCGAGGAGCAGGTATTTCTCTCCCTCTTTTACTTTAGCGTTCATCCTAATCGCATCCTCGTCTACTGGTTCAAACCCCAGGATCTTCTATAGCTTACCTTCCAGAACAAGTCGGGGCTGACCGAGGACATGAAGTTTCTCGCGTCGATGCCCGAGCTCTGTGACGTCACGTTCCTCGTCGGAGACACCAGGGAGCCGGTGTGTGCTGTGAAGGCTGTGCTGGCTGCGAGGAGCAGGTATTTCTCTCCCTTTCTTACTCTAACGATTTTCTTCATTAAATTCTCGTCTACTGCTGAATAGCCTAGTATGCGACTTTTCTCCCAAACCTTTTCGACTTGCAATCGACATTATTCGGTCAATCTTCTGGCAGTCATCAATCGACTATTATCTTGTTGGCCATTTTTGATTCAAGACAGCGCGTAAGTATAGCTTAGCGGGTGAGGGGTTCCAAATTATGCGAACACAATTGTATTCAAGATACCTATTAAAAGCTCGCGTACAATATTTTGAACACCGCACCCGCTTAACTTCTCCTCCTGACTGTATTATTAATGCCTGGAGGTATTTGCTAAGTTTCGTAAGCTTATTACGAGTACATTAAATATGTATGATTCTCCCTAAATCTTAAAAGATTAATTGAGAGTTATCTGGTATACTGATATGGTAGTAGTATAGCGTAGGTAGATCGTTTTTTACGTACATAATATATATATTCTTTGATTACTTTTTTTACCGCCTCAGCCTCACATTTTAGTACATTGCTCTATTTCCGTCTTGGGATTGGTTTTAGAAAAGATTGATCGTGCTATGGGTAGAAACGTGAAAAAAATTGATTGTGTGGGTACTTGTTACCGATTTCTAGAGTCTCTCTCTCTTCCGGGCTATATATCCCACATGGTGATGGGGTCAGCTTTCCGTGTTATTTGCTTCCACTTCGCCCTATCCTCGACGTCGTTTTCGGACACTTTGCACTCAATCATATCTTTTAGCACTACGTCCTTCCATCTTGTTTTCGGTTTACCTCTGCCTCTTTTACCGGGGATGGAAAGTCGTAGTGCCAAATTTCCGACGTAGTCTGGTGGTCTCCTTCTAACGTGGCCATACCATCGCAGCCTACTCTCCTGCATTTTGTCGGCGATGTCACGCACGCCCAGGCTGCCTCGCACGTACTCGTTGCGGATTTTGTCAAGCCTGGTAACGCCGCACATCCACCTCAGCATCTTCATTTCGGCAACTTGAATGGTATGCACGTTCTTTTGCGTAACTGCCCACGTCTCGCTGCCATACATCAGTACGGGCCTTATGATACTTTTATATATCAAACCTTTCAGTTTGACCGGCATTCTTTTGTCACAGGTGACACCCGTTACTTCCCGCCACTTCAGCCATGCAGCGGCTATTCGGTGCTGAATGTTGCATTCTATATCCCCAGAAATGTGCATCATACCACCCAGATATTTGTACTGATCGCACATGGTGACTAGTTGCCCATCGATGGGTATCGGACTATCGTCGCGTGGGCTTGGTTCATTCAGGGATAAAAACTGGGTCTTGGCAACACTCAACACTAGGCCTCCGGCTTGCAACTGGTGTTTCCATGACAAAAGGGCGTTTTGTAGCTCGCTACGGCTTTCAGCGCAAATGGCCACGTCGTCGGCGTATATAAATGTCCATTTTGCTGTATCTTGTGCCTCCTCGGTAAGTGAATCCAAAGCCAAGCAAAACAGGAAGGGGCTCAGTACTGAGCCTTGGTGAACGCCTTCCGTAACCGCTACTGGTTTCGTCTCCCCCACCACTGTCCGCACCATCGATCGTGCATCCCTGTACATGTCGGCAATGATGTTGACATAGTGCTCGGGGACGTTCTTCTTGCGAAGGCTCCACCAGATTGTGTCCCTCGGGACACGATCAAATGCCTTTTCCATGTCCAGGAATGCAACGAACAAAGGTTTCTTTTTGGAGCGATATTCTTCAGCAATCGTACTTAGAGCAAACATGGGATCCGTAGTTGACAAGCCAGGTACGAAGCCATAGTGATGTTTTGATAATGAGCACTCTGATCTTAACCGACTATCAATCACTCTCTCGTAAAGCTTCATAGTGTGGCTCAGAAGCTTGATGCCACGGTAGTTATTGCACTCGTACTTGCTTCCCTTTCCCTTGTAAATCGGAACTATAGTGCTCAATCTCCATGCCTCTGGCATTTTGGAAGAGAACAACACCTGATTAAAGAGATTGGTAAGCAGTAGGACTCCATGTTCTTGTAGGCATTTCCAAGCTTCCACCGGGATACCATCAGGGCCTACGGCTTTCTTGTTGGACATTCTTTGCAGCGCTTTCTTAACCTCGTGTGGCTGTATTGGAGGTATAAGACCTACATTTGCTACCATTTCCGGAAGCAGTGTAGCAGCTGGCGAAGGGTTTAGAAGTTGTTTATAATACTGATGCCAGGCTGTTATGACATCTCTATCCCTATATAACAAGTCACCATTGGGGCCCTTAATGGTTTTACACCTAGCAGGATCCTTTGTGCTCCGACATCGCTGTTTCGCGAGCTTGTAAATGGACTTCTGGCCTTCTTTTGTGTTTAACTGCCTATAAAGGTTTTTCTGTGAGTTTGCCTGTTCGATGGCTATTACTTTTTTGGTACTCTTTTTTGCTATTTTGTATGCTTCTCGATCTTCAGGGGATTGAGAGGACTGCCAGGTTTTGAAGGCAATTTTCTTGGCATGAATGGCATTCTGTACGTCTTGTGTCCACCACCAAGTTTCTCTGTTATGTCTTCTTCCCCCTTTTGTGCGACCGAGAGTTTTATTTGCTGCAGTTATAATGGACTTGCTTAAGAGCTCCCAGGTGCTGTCAACATTTAAGGTATTGTCTACCTTAAGATTGGCCAGATGTTGACGGAACTCCGGGATTTTTTCACCTTTTAGGTTCCACCACTTGGTGAGCTCTGGAGTTTGTGTTGGTTTCTCCTTTGGTATTTTCTTAAAAGCCATGTCCATCACAACAATGCGGTGTTGTGGAGTGACACATTCTCCCGGAATAACCTTGCAGTTTGTAACCCGACTAATGCACGCTCGGTTTATTAAGATGTAGTCAATTTGCGATGATGTCTGACCGCTTTTGTACGTAATAAGGTGTTCTGGCTTCTTAGCAAAAAAGGAATTTACTATTGCGAGATCAAAAGCTGTGGCTGTTGCGAGGATGACCTTACCAGCGTCGTTTATTGTACCGTATGCGTGACCTCCGTGTACTCTTTCAAATGCACTGTTTGATTCTCCAATATGGCCATTTAGGTCACCTCCTATCAGGATGGTTTCCTTTGTAGGTATTTGCTGCAGTGTACCTTCTAGGGCGGCCCAGAATGTATCCTTCTCGTTTTGGCTACAACCCACCTGGGGAGCGTACGCCGAAATAACATTTAGGACTTCCCCTCCCACCAGTACTTTTAGAGATATAAGTCTGTCACTTATACGATTGATCTCTAGGATGTTGTTTAGGTGTTCTTCCTTAGCCGCAATTCCTACGCCGTTCCTTTTATGCTTAGCGCCTACGTACATGAGCTTGTAGCCTTCCCCAATATTACGGGCTTTTGATCCAGCCCAGCGAGTTTCTTGTAAGCAGACAAAATCTACCATTCTGCGTTTAAAAAGTGAGGCAAGCTCCTTCGTCTTTCCAGTTAATGTTCCTACATTAAGAGTGGCGAAGCGGACCTTCAGGTTACAACTTTGGACTAGCGTCGTTAGCCGAGCCCGTCCATGACTCGGTAGCCCTAGCATACTATTCGCAGATGTAGGGCGATGTGTCTGCGCGTCGTTTTGCGGCGACGCCCTATCCATCATACTCGATGCATTATGTAACCTTCTCATTTTCTTTTCTAGGAATTTGGCTATTTTTTGGGTTTATTAGTCCAGTACCGATTGCCATCTGACGTACCAAAACCTGCCTACACAAAGCAGGAAAATCCATGATTTTTAGGTGTTTAAATCTGAGAGAAACCGATTTCTAGAGTAAAGAGCTATTATGGAAGTATTTTCTTTGCTAATAAAATTAGCTTTATCCATATCGTATAAATTGGTAGGTAAGGTAAATTAAATTATATCTTCTAAACGTAGATGTAAGAGACAATCTAAATTATCGTATAAAAGTTTCATTATATATTATTATTCCAAGAAAAAATGTCTTATTACTAATAAGTTATTAGCAATATTATATGACCGTAGTATTATTAAATATTAAAACTACAAACAAAGCTTTTCGCAAAAAACAATGTTTAATTCCAAACAAATGCGCTGTAAAAGCTTGTTATCCATTTTTATGCGGAAAATTCCATTTTGCCTCTAGCCAGGAATCGGAGCACTACAGCGGCATTCTGATTTTAAAATTTGTTAATGTTTTCATATTGTTATGATACAACCTTAACCTACCTTTTCGATTTAGACTACCACAGCCCTACTGCCACAAATGTAATAAATCTGGGCGTAATATCAGTCTTGACATTTGCGGTAGCAATGTAGTCAGCAGTAATGTCACGCTGCAATACTGCAGTGCAGTAATGCTGTCAACTGCATTACAGGAAATGTCAAATTTAGTATCCTCCCTCCTTGCGTTGTATTCCTCAATATTGAGGGTCGTTGAATAGAAGAAAGTGATTCAAAACGGAGGTCCTTTTGAATCACTTTCTCTCTCACGATCTTTCTCCATCTGTTTCTGTCCTTGGCGGTGTGGAGAGCCATGTGAACTGTGGAGTCAAGAGCGGTGCGGATCTGGTCAGACCAAGGTATTGGGCTGCGTCCACGTCCAGGCCTTTTCCCATCCACTTTGCCGGTCACATGAAGCTTTTCGAGGTTGCCACCGTCTTTTCTTGCTATATGTCCGAACTTTAACTTAGACATTTGCGTAGACAAATTTAGTATATGTCTCGATAAAATTACCTTTTTGACGTTTCTTGCAGCAATGCAGGCGACCTTACTGCCGACTGAATTGCTGCTGCAAATGTAAAAATCGATGATGGTGCCCAGATTTTGCCAGGATTGTGTGGGACTTGGAGAGCATCAGGGTATTTTGCAAACCTCAATTAACCAATAGAAGCTAGCTAAAATTTTCGAGTTGGACAGAGGAAAAGGAAGGTCACGCTGTAGCTATAGCATATTGTGGAGAGTGAAGGGGTTAGACAAAAGTTTTTGGAATAAGGGATTTAATGGGCGGATCTTATATAAAATGACCATCCCGGAAATATCGGGTTCTTAGGGATTATTCCTTTTTTTCATAAGGCGGGTTGCCTACGGTACGATTGTACGCAGAGACGTTGCGTGAGTCGTGACGCGGTGTCTACTTAGTCTGTATTAAAACCTTAACAGATTCTAAAATCAGAATACCGCTCTTCTATAGGTACTTATTCTATGGTTATTGTAGGCGTAACAAGAAGCTTTGTACCGGATGACTTAATTAGGCAGTGGGAACTCGGAAAATACAAGTTATTTCCAAGATTACCGAATCGTTTCTTAATTAAAGCACGAAACAAGTAACAAATTAAAGTTTGCGAGGAATTGGTGATGAATAAAAATGATGATGAATTATTTTCTTCCATTAAGACGTTTTTAAGCAAATATATTCAAAGTGATTTTTTTTTATCAATTACGATGTTAGATTCTGCTAAAATAGGTATTCTTAATTAAAATGAAATGTGTAACAAATATTTTTTCACATTTGTAGACATTCATTATATTTTCTCTGTGTTATGTAATTCTTTTGTGCAAATGTTACTACTATTTTCGTTAAATATGAGTGTGACTTACCTAAGAATCGTCATGTCGAAAGAAAAATCACTTAACAATTACTATATAAGTAGCTATATAAAGTCACAAGTCAAATATACACATGAAAAAGATACCTACTGGTATCAGAACCGATTGAAATACGAGAGGTCTCCAACGGTATCCCCCATTTACTTACCTATAATCGTTTTTACTCGCAATATTTACTGAATAATATACATTTTATGGTAAATATGATCCGTCTCCTGGTTCCAGTTTACCATATTTTACGAATTACAAATCCTTCAAAATCCTTTTGCGACGCGTCGTCGACTTGAGGACTCTTATCCTTTCTGCGATTGACGGATTTCCATAAAGTCTTGGATTTTCTTTCGAAATTGGGTCTTTTTTTACATCGACGAACACGGCGCTTTGACGTTGCGATATTAAAAATTTCTACTTTTATCTTTTCAAGGCAGAAAAGATCTCAAAGAATAAGCATAAAGTAGAACGTGACGACGTAATTAGAGTCAGACCGAGAAAAGTCTGCAGCGATTTTGACAGCCCACGCAGTGCAAGTGTCATTTTAAACGTCAAACTTCTATGTAATTATGATGTATAAATAACACTTGCACTGCGTGGGCTATCAAAATCGCTACAGACTTTTCTTGGTCTAACTCTATATCAGGGATGTTACGGAGCTCCGGTTCCGTTTCCGTTAAGGCGGAACTTCCGTTTGGTATTACACATCCGTTTCTGTTCCGGTTCCGTTATGTTTGAAACGGAAGTTATAACGGATGTCAATGCTTCGCGCGGCGGCGGCGTACATCAAATATGTACAAGTATCATACCAGTCATTCGCTCATCGCCCCGCTTGCCACGTGCTACGCTAATTTGTTGTTTGTTTGTATACTTTGTTTTATTCGTGTTATTAAAATTAAAATCGTATGTGTTCTGTTGTGTACTGACTGTGTGTAGTGTGTGTGGTGAATGTTAGTGTGTAAAAAACGCACAATGAAGCCGAAATCAAGTTCGATTTGGAACTATTTTGATGAAGTTAGTGGGACACGGCTAAGTGTAAACTTTGTCTGAAGGTTTATTCTAGAAAGGGGAAAACGACTAAATCGTTAAAAAGTCAGGCTCCGATTCTGGTTCCGGTTCCGTTTTCGGTTCCGTTTTCGGTTCCGTTTCCGTTTTCGGTTCCGTTTCCGTTAAACTAAATTGAAAACATCTGTTTCCGTTTTCGGTTCCGATAAAACCACATCCGATACATCCCTGCTCTATATTATCAGGATCGGACACAATGATTGTATGCAACTTTTAATAGGAGTGATAGAGTGTAATAGAATTGCTTTTACCTTTGTTAAAGTCGAACATTTATTGTTTACCTAATAATAACACAGTAATAGTCCACCCAAACTTCAATCCATAGACCGGTATACTGTTCACTTTTTCTACAATAGTCCCAATGCCTGCTGCGACCGGTTCATGGGTGTCTATTGTTGCGCCTGTGAACGGGTTCCAGCAGGCGTTCTACATGACATTAAAGCTCTCCAAGGGGCCTCTACGTGTTGGATCTATATCCCCACGCAAGCCTATCAAAAGACCGGGATTTATAGGCCCGTGAAACCCGAAACACAGTAATAAGTACAAAATAAGTTCTAAAGTGTCATTCTATGGAACTTGCTAACTTTGTAAACAAACCGCCATATTGAAATTGTCTCTGAATGATGAATTTACTAATGACTTTTGTTTAAGATAAGATAAGATAAGATAAGATATCGTTTATTTGCGTGAATTATGGTAGCTAACAGATGTTACATAGTTTTTATAGGTCACGACATAATTCAGCCGAAAATGACGGCATGCAAATATTACAGCCTTAAACACTAATTATCAAGCTTGCAAATTATACCATTAAGACATCTATACACATTTGGAGTTGGATTTGCATTTGGTATGCCCACATAAAATAAATAATAATAGAAGCAATGTCAAGGTTAAAAAAATTAAATTAAAAATTAATAACAATTGTCAACATGCACAAAACAAAATGAAAATAAATTTAATCAACATGCATTCAGGTAAGTAAATTATTTACATTTATGTACAACACATCATTCTTATCTAATATTTGTTAAATCTGCAGTTACTAGTTTCGAGGAAGTCTGTAACGGAATAAAAACACTGTTCCGTTAACCAGCAAGTACATAGTTAAGTACATAGTTAGCAAGTTCCATGGAATGTCACTAAGTCATAATAGTGGATATTCCGATGGATTACTATCTACTTATTTTGTTACTTATGCTTTTTTTTTTGACATTTAGATTTTATTCTAGAAATTCTAGACTAGTATTTTTTTATACAATCTTTTTAATGTTTGACGATCCTTGTTAAATTTGATATGTATAATAATCCAATTTTATTATGGAATAATATTAACATCAATAAATTGCTCTGATAATTAGATTAAGATTAATTACGATTCATAAGAGCTTGTTGCTAGGCCTACATGAATAAAGTATATTTTTGATTGATTTGATTGATTGATAGTTGACATGAAACCAAGCTTGGCTTGCAATTATAATCGACTAACTGACATACATTGTTTATTATATTATTATGTTGTCAGCCAATTTGAAACGTGTTTTCAAATTACTCCCTTTGCTTTGTTATATCCCGTTTGGTGGTTACACGAATGCAGCTTGTTAGTGTTGGTTAACACTTGAGTCCTTTGAGTTCTCAGCTTTGAGACTCGACTCAGGTTTTCAGACTCTAACAATGAGGTTGAAACTTCTTTTCAACTTATTAGAGACACGCGTCATTTTTAGAGACTGGAATCATTATTTTCAGAGAGCTCTCAATTTTCTTAAGCCCAGTTTCTTTACTGTTAATTTAGATAGAAGCTGACAAATTTTTGACATGGTCTTTATTCGGAGGCTCCTTTTGAGTTGGAGCTAAAAAACTTTTTGGAGATCTGAGCCTCGTGAAAACGAGTCTAGTTCTTCAAATAATAGACTCAAAAGACTCGAGTCCCTACCAACACTACCCCTTGTCCAAAATTACCAAACGGGCTAAAGCAATGTCAAGTATTCAGTCATAAAAGCCAGGGACAGCATTTTTGACATGACTCAACCGTACTAAATGCGGCTACCCGGGCCCGTCCCACGCCCTTTCAGAGGTCCACAAAAGCCGAGACATAAAAGATATGTTAATTTACTGCTTTTAAATCTAAAACAAAGAGTAAATACGGCTCTTCTGAGGGTCTTTATTACATTTTCATGGAAAGTTGTTTAACAAACATGGGTGTTAAGTTACTTTAGGCAAGAGGCTTTAGGACGGCAAATTATTATGGTATGTCCTCGGTGGAATTTATTGCCTGAAGCACAATACTCACTAGGCAGAATACATTCATTCTCATCTGATATTTATTTACTAAATACCCCCAAATGGTGAGACGTTTTAGCATTGTATTATCTGAATATTGCTAGTGTGGAATTTATTGAAGTAAGGGCTCTTTTCCACGGAATTAATCCGTTTTTAGCAGGTTCAGTTTTCTGCAGGATCCCGTTTAGTAGGTATACTCTGGCACACCCACTTTGCCAGTAGAAAAAGGCGGCATAGAAAATTTGAATTTCGTGCCTTTTTCTACTGATGAAGTGGGTGTGCTTGAGTATAGTTCCGTTCGAATTTTTTTATTCTGCTTTGCCACTACAAACTGGATGACGTTGTCCAGTAAAAAACGAGAAGTGAAAAAATAGGAGTTCCCATTAGCATTTCTTTGTAGTTTTACATGTACGTATGTAAAATGTATAATTATTGGTGCAATAAATAATATTTACTTATACTTACTTACTTACTTCCTGCATACTCTCTTTGCCTGGATGTACCCAGTATTCTCATTATTATTGCTGTACCACAACAGGATGCAAACGAATGTGTGTGAACACACGTATGATTTTTGCGGGATTTGGTAAAAATCATGTAAAAACCGTTCCCGCAGAACTAGACCTTAATGGGTTATTACCATTATTCTTTGTTTCAGGGTATTCCAAAAAATGCTATACCAAGCGCCGAGTCCCCAAAGGAAGAAGGAGCCTGCCCCTCGTGAAAATAAGCTGCGGTTATTCCTGAAGCGGTCTTCAGAACCGCTTCTTAACCTTCAGAATGCAGCACAGCAGGTATTTACCATGGCTGTTTCTTTAAATGCAAGTGTGTGAATGTTTCATGTGACCCTTGCAATAAATAAGTATATAATATACGCAGTGATTTTGTTATAATCATACCTTGATGGGTCAATTTGTGGGTCACAATGAACAACTTTTAGTATGTAGCCAACACCGAAAACGCAAAAATAAATGTGCCGTCTCAAACATTTCGGCGATATGACAATGTTTCCTATAGAACAGCAATTTATTTAAACAGTTTCGGAGTTAGCTCCTTAGTAAAATTTGTTCAGTAGGTCCTATTTGCTCCTCACAGTATGGTCAAACATAACAAAATCATACTGTATTTACAGGTGGTTTTTTCAACCTATTTATAGCCATATCTTGCGAAATAATTATACCATTCATAATGAGCAAGTTTACTTTCGAGCCAACCTTGAAAATACGGTAAATAAAATGGCTGTTACATTTTAGCTTATCAGATGTCGATGTTTTCTATGGGAAAGTCGATTTCTTTTCTTGATTTCGGGGTTGGTCCTTTAGTAAAGATCGCGTTCAATATAATCTGTGTAAGTATATTCATCTCGCAAAATTTGGCTAAGAGTCGAAGAAACACGCCGTATACGGATATAGTTACCTAAAGACATCCCTATGGTAATAAATCCCTTATTGGCTTTGCTTGAATATAATGAGGTATATAAGTAGAATCAATATCCTTGAGCTAACCAGTTTTCCTCATTTTCCCTCAAGGAATATCTTTCCATAAAGTGTCATTAGTGAGGAAGACTCCCATATCCGTCAGGAATTTTTGCAAAAGTTTTATAGGATTCACTCGGTAGCGTTTTATCAAAATTGGATTTTTATTGATGTTATCCAACCGTCCGACATTGATTGAGAAGGTTTATTTTTAGGAAAATTCATAAGGATAAACGCTTTTATTATTTTCACAACAGAGATCCGCTTTCGCGCAGCAATTGGCTCCAATTCAAGAGGTAAAAACTAAATTAAACGGTGTTGTAGGGACACTTCATCAGTTCGAAATTTTTCAATGTTTTTAAATTTTAAATTTAATTGCGTTTTTGTGTAGTTAGGATTGGTTCGTCTCTCTGCAAAATGGATCTTTACCAACGTGGCAATTTATTTGATAATTAGGGTAATCGGTGTTGCATGCTTCATTTTGTCTGTTTAATATTATGTGAAGGTAAGGTTTAAATGTCGTGATTTTTGTAAAATATTTTGGAAGACACTTAATTTTATTTACTAGTTTCCACAAGACATAATTAATTAAAACACCACTGATCAAAGAATAAACGTAATTTATAAGTTCAACTTCATTTATAAATGAGGTAGGTAGGTACCTAATGAAGTATTCTTAGTACTTATTGAAATGTGTACTTTTTTCGTGTTTATTCTTTGAAAATATTTTATTATGTTCTAAATTGAAATTTTAGCATGTGATTCAATCGATATTGTACTTTATCCAAAGTATTTTTTTATCACAATCGCGCACAGTATTGTCTCTCAGCAATCTAATTTTACTTAAATGATTACTCAACCTTGTATATAATTAATATTGAGTTTTTAAGATTTTATTGATCCTTTCATTTATTTACTCCGATCCATTTATTATAATTTCAAAGTTTGTTAAGATTTTAACATTGATATGATACAATTAAGCCGATTGGTGCGCATGAATCGCACTGCGAGTCGTGTCAAGACAGTGTCAAGATAGTATCGTACCAAGATAAAAACTTTAACAAATTGTAAAATGTCCGATTATCACTCCATCAAATTGACACTAAGTGTCATTCTATGGAACTTGCTAAACTATGTAAACAAACCGCCATATTGAAATTTTAAAAGAATAATGAATTTACTAGTGACTTTTCTTTACATAGTTAGCAAGTTCCATAGAATTACACTTTATGTGTATAAATTAGTTTCTATGCAACTCGCTCGTACTTGCATATTAGTGCGAGCGCGATGTAGGTATAGAAAGAAAGTTACGCTGACGTCAGCGAATATGAACATGAAGTCAGGAAAACTTACGAATATGAAGACTTATGTCAATGGCAGTCGTGACTGAGTTTGATTTATATTACGTTGATTTGATTGTATTTCCTTATGTCCATCTAGCCATCGTCCCAGCAGCATCAGACGCTGATCATCGAAGAGTTTGAGCCTGATGTGTTCCGTCAGCTCATTGAATACATTCACACTGGGTGTGTTACCCTGCAGCCCAGGACTTTGCTTGGTAAGTTTATTCTTCTTCTTTGTCGTCACACTCTTGTCAAAGTGGTCGTGGTCGTCATATCAGGGCCGGTGGCAAGCTTCACAATCCATCGCCATTCCTCCCGTACTGTAGCCCTTCTTGTACATTCATGGTGTGGTTCATTCTGACCAGTCTGACCAACGCATTGGTGACCTACCGCGCCTTGTGCCTTCGACTTTTCCCTTTACTTTCCGGTAAGTTTATACTTACTATTAAACTATCAAACTACCAAAGTAAATCTTCCAACTATATTCCATTAGTATCACTAGGTACACCTTATAAAACAAAGCCCTCAACCGCGTCTGTCTGTGTGTAGGTACGAGTATATACATACTCAAAAACGACTGAACGGATTTTCATGCGGTTTTCACCTTTCAATTGACTGATTCTTCAGGAAGGTTTAGGATTATAAAATGTTAAGGTTTTGTGTAATCCGTGCGAAGCCGGGGCGGGTCGCTAGTCTTCAAAAATATCTTCATTCAGATGTGACTGTAATTTCAGTGTCGTAATTCTATGGTAAAATATGTTTATTTACCGCCCACGCCGTAAATATGTAATTTTCCTCCCTTAAAGCAGTGACACATTTTGTAGCTTTTATATTGATCCTTTTAGCTATATCGGAATCTGCCGGTATAAGTCACTGAAAAAAAGTTGCATTTTTAGAGATTTCTGTTTTAAAAAATCGAGAACTGTGATGTAAAACTTGATAGAACGTGCACATATTGATTTCTGAAAAGGGAACAGCAAAATCCACAGGGGATGGGTGTTTACATTGTAGGCGAGGATTGCAAAATAGACGTTTTTGTATTGAACGGACTAGTTTCAAATAAAAAACGAATACCTACATGCTATAGTCCGTTTTATTAGCATTAGAATCGCTTACCTTCTAAGAGATCTTGACGTGTCTTTTTATCAAAAAACACTTTTTAATAATCAGTCACAGCAAATGTAACAATTATAAATCATATACGATTATTTACATTTTTTTGCTTTCTTAAGTAATATAAAGTAATTTTAAAAAGCGTATTTTAATATTTTTTTTATAAAAAGACACGTCAAGATTTCATTGTTGACCTTTTTTATAATGCTAAAAAAAAACGAACTATATAACCGAATGTATGTAGAGGAAAGCGTGTAGTATGGATATACCTATCAAACGAAAGATTATGATATTTTTCCAAGATTCAAGATTAGTGAATAATGAGCTTTCTATTTGTAAATTAGGAAGATTTTATGAAAATTACAAATAATATAATATATTATTATGCGAAAAAAAAAACAACTATATTTAATTCATTTGACATTGGGGATTGTTTTTATAAAGACGGAAATAAACATATTTCTTATTCTATTTTTTAAACTCTCATGTCATTTTTAAAATGGAAAATGTCGAATCCCAAACAAAAAAAGTTCCCGAGATTTCGCAATTTTGGAAACTTTCCAACACATCAGTAAATTTATACATCAGAAATAGTTTTAAGCAACGTCTTAACCCAACTTTCTAAAAGTACTAGTGTTGATTTTTAACACAATTCTACAAGAAGAAGATAACGTATAAGGTAACAGGCCGAAAACAAAAGGAAATGTTGATACTGTGTAATTAAATAGCGGTTAATCAAATACCCGAAAACAAATTCACAATATTTGTACAGCGTCCCTTCCAGAAATTATTTCTGTTAAACAAATATGTATAGCCCCTTTTGCTCAAACGCTCTGAAATGAATTCATTTGTTAACAGAATCGAGTTTAATCAGTGTTTCTTGTGATGGTTATTTATCTGCTTCCAAATTTATGGAAATCGTTTTGATACTTACTTTGTTATTACTTTTGTTTTCAATTTGGTAGGTATTGGTGCTTTGAGTATTGGCGCATTGTTTTTAGAAGAATGTGCCGATATTGAAAAAGTTTTTAAGTTTATATTGGAAAATGTCTATCCGAAAAATATTTCATAAAGCGTTTTGATAAAAACACTCATGTAAAATAGAACAAAAAAGTCATACTACTGGTGTGATACAAACAACGTAGTATGATGTGAAGACAATAACGCGATACTGGACTGGGGAGTTGAGTAGACAATAAAATCAACTTTCTGATTATTATGGACTTTGTATTTATCAATAAAAATTGATACGTCTATTAACAGGTGTTAGGTATATTGAACTAGAATCTCCACTAGATAAAAATGTAATATCTAATATATAAACTGGCAGACGTCACACCTTTAAGGATGACTCACAAAGAGTTTAAAATGACTCGCGTTAGAACGATCCGGGTCCGGGCAGTGGCGTCCAATACTTTGTTTTCTATGACAGGTGATATATTATCACGTAAAAAAAAAAATTTGTAATGTCTTCTATAGAAAACTAACAGGCCTATTCGGATTTCGAGATAATCACAAGATCTTGAGACGATTTAGAGATCAACTAGAGCTACATTAGATATCGACTAGATGTGACTTGGATATCTAAGTCATAACTTGTCGAAATCGTTTAAGAGGACCTCCAGAATCGCGGAAACGTCAAATTTGACATATCTTTCTTACAAATATCTTTAAATTATCCGTATCGTAACTTGAAGTCTACACTGAGAGAAAAATCATCACCAGGAATTAAAAAACAGTTCTGTACTGGGGGAAAAAAATAAGTTTTAGTAATAATTATGGAAGTTTCACTGTTTCTGTATAATTTATTTATTTCTACAAACAGCTCAGTACCTAATCCAAAATCTAATTTCAACAAACAGACTTTAGTAAATGGAGCATTAAACAAAGTTCAGTATTTGTTACAATCCATTTTCATCACTACTAAAGTTCTCCGAATTTTACGAATTAAGATTTCGATTTTTGGAAAAAGCATCTGTGATTTCAAGTTATGATTTTAGTAAATGTCTCAATTACATAGTTTTGTAATATTTAAAAAACGAGTTCGCGGGAATAACATTACCCCATTTAAAATAACAATTCAGTTGTTACTATAGCGACATTACAAAGTTTACTGGTATTTAGTAGATAGATTTGTTGTGTTTATGTTCATTGTTGTACCAATCACCAAACGAGTTTTGTAATACCAACACAACGAACGTTTTGATTCATACAAAACAAAATTGTTGTGTTTACATTTATTTTGACTGCAATTGCTAAATGAGGTTAGAAAATTTTACTAAAATCACTAACATTCGTTATTTAAACAACTGAATTGTTACGTTCATTTGGTTAGAGTTAGTACTGTGTCGGATGTCGGGCGGGCGTGTCTCGTGTCTTCTTTGTTTAAATTATACTTAAGTTAAATAATAAATTTAGGATATATATATTGTGCGCCATGAACATATTAACCCTCGACCTACTGTGTAGTTGGGGTCTACAGGAATATATTGTTCGGCTATTTCGAGCTAGCTGTTGTTATTCTAGTGATAGTGACATCATAGGTAAATCTAAACTGTTTCCAATTCCAACCTCCCTAGCACAGGTGCGAGGCGAGAGCATGTTGCGCGCGTAATAACTATTACTAGTCTCTTTCTGACTGTATGAATAAGAAAGGAATGGGTAGAATATCTCGACAGGCTTTTATAGTGCCTCTTTAGCACAGAGATATACTACCAATTGCTTTTTTATTCATACAGACAGAAATAGAGACGGGTAGCTACCACGCGCGCGACATGCTCTCGCGGCGCACCTGTGCTAGGGGCGGTGGAATTGCAAACAGTTTAGTTTTTGCCTGTGATGTCATTATCTCTAGAATAACAACAGCTAGCTTGGAATCGCAGTACAGTTTAGTAAAACCTGTGACGTCATCGCCTCCGATATTGCTAAAGCACTCTTAGAATTACAAAACGGTTAGTTTTCACCCATGACGTCATCACCTCCGATATTGCTAAAGCACCTCTCGGAATAACAAAACCAGCAGTTGCGGGTATCACAAATGCATATCACAAATGCAAAATTACAAATATAGAAGTTGTATATCCTACTAATAGAAATTGCAAAAGTCAATTTGTTCCTATTAGTTGACTCTCCTTGTCCCCGGATTAAGTTTTATTTTTGTAATTATAAGTGTATTTTTGTTGGTTTTTCTCTCAGTATAGTAGAAATCTAATTCATTTTCCGAATCGAGCCGGAAGTGTCAGTATAAGACGCCTCGGTTCGGACCCGGACCGTTCTAGCGTGAATCATTCTTAACTCTTCAACATCTATGCTACAACAGTAGTAGGTAATTGTCCCAATTTTATAACAAAATGCAATCTGAGGAAAATTTAGCTTATTATAATATCACATAGGGTCACACAAGGAAGGCCAATGGCTTTTAAAATGTACAATCGTTCTTTAAGTGTCAAAAATTTAAAAGATGGTTCCTCTCTCCCCCAGGGAAATTCTCTTAGACGCTTTCTGCTTTTATAAAATTATCCTTACGTTTTCTATTATAATATTGACATGTCCAATGCGAAAAAAAACGAGGTTTTAAAACATGAATAACCACTAAAAATTCCAATAAAGCCATCGGCAATCCGAAATGATTTGTTCGGTGGCGCGGAAAGAAGGAAAATGGGACCATAGATTCAATTTCCGATCCAACAGAAAGTCTTTTTTAATCCGTGAGATTTATTGTGAATAAATTGAAATTATGGCTAATATTTCAATATTTGGGATTCGGTGAACTTTATTTTTTGCCATGTCTGTCCATTGCTAAAAATTATAATTATGAACATGTAGTATGTAAGTAAAGAGAAATAATAATTTGCATTCTTTTTGTAGTCTAGGTATTACAATCAAATAGTCAAATCAACTACTTTTTATGAAACGTCAAAACAATTAATTACCTTTAAGGGTTTGAAGTTAGTATGAGAACTGTGCCATCATTTAACCTCATTAAAAAAGTTCTAATGGAATTTAAAATAATTGAATGCGCAAAAATATTAGAGTTAGACCAAGATAAATCCGTAACTATTTTGATAGCACACGCAGTGCAAGTGTTATTTTAAACGTCATACTTCCATTAATTATGACGTATAAATAACACTTGCACCGTGTGTGCTATCAAAATCGTTGCAGACGTTTCTTGGTCTAACTCCATAGTATTTTTTACTGGATCTCTGTGACTTTAATCTCATGTTCGCTGTGATACAGAATGATTTATCCGTAGGACTTATTTTATTATAAGAGATAAAATAAATCATAAATGAGCGTTTCTTTTATTTTTTGCCATTTTTATATACATCGTGTTTTTATTGAATTCCGTTAACTTCGGGGTATAGTTAAGTACGTTTATAAGAACTAAATGGCATAGTTAATTATCAAAAAAAAATTTTTTTTTGTTTTCTTTTTTGTTTTTTTGTTTTTTGTTTAAAAAGTAATTAAATGTAGCATATAGCGTTGTTGTAACACGGGCATTACATTTAACTCAACCAAACAATTGAAATCTGTGACATATCAATGTCATTTCGTACATCAATCGACCGAGATTTTAAGTTTAGTAGCAAATGTATGAACTCATTCTAAACACTAATCAATATGTAAGCCGGCCCTAAGGCAAGTGTACACGCTTGTAGAGGCCTTATAGGAAAAAAATAAATTATGGATTATCTCCGAAATGGACTTAATTAGAACATCGGTGTCTTTGAGAAAGTTACTTGATTTAAGCCCAGGAATGCACCCTTGAAATTAACGGAAATCAAAAAAAACACGGTGTATTATTGTGCCCTTTTTTGCCACTTTGGGTTTTTTCTAGTTAGGATCGCGAGCCGTTTTCATCCATATAGGAGAAAAAAACTGTCGTAAGATTTCCATACATTTTTCAAATTTTCCTTTTTGTTATCGCCATACAAAGTATATGGGGAAATGGTAACACAATAGGAAAAAAACGCTGGGACATTTTTTTATCCCATTAGGATCGAAAGAGCTCGTGATTCTGAGTAGAAATAACACAAAAGTGGCAAAAGAGGTAACAATATATAAAAATGGCAAAAAATAAAAGAAACGTTCAACTATATTCATTGTAGGTAGATAGTCCCCGAGAAATAGCGTAGTTTAAACCGCGTTTAAAGCGACACCACGTTTCTCCTGGCAACACACGATAGCGTAATTACAACCTCTCCTTAATTAAAGCCTGAACTTCATTAAAGTTTACAGCGTGCCACGGCAAGCTGTGGATGCCGATTCTGTTTTGACAATTTAATTATGGCTTTCAACTTATTTTAATACGTTCTTGAGGGAATGTAAATCGGTTAGAGTTAGACCAAGAAAAGTCTGCTGAGATTTCGATAGCCCACGCAGTGCAAATGTTATTTTAAACGGCAAACTTTTATGAAATTATGACGTAGTAGTGACTATAATTTTTACCATTCGTTTACTTTAATAACAAAAATATACCACTTATGAAATATTTTGATTGAATATTGTATCACGTCCAAGGTCATATAAAATAAATAATTTTGGCATATATACGTTCCACTGCTGGGTACAGGCCTCCTCTCAAGCATGAGAAGGTTAGTCCCCACTCTGGCCCAATGCGGGTTGGGGACGTGAATTTCTTTGCGGATGTATGCAGGTTTCCTCACGATGTTTTCCTTCACCGAGAAGCTAGTGGTAAATATGAAATTATATTTCGTACATAAGTTCCGAAAAACTCATTGGTACGAGCCAGCATTTGAACCCGTGACCTCTGGATTGAAAGTCGGTCGTCAGATCCACTCGGCCACTAAGGTCATATTTTCACTTTTACTGTATTTTGTGTGTTTCATTATAAAACAAAGACTTACACGTTCCCTAATACTGTAAGTACCTTAATTTTTAGGTGTAAAATGCAATGGTGTTGTCCCATTAGGCATCCCGCTCGCACTTATTGGTGCGCATGAGTTGACACAAGTAAAGTTCGAATTGAAATAAGATCAAAACCAAACTGCTTAAACAGAATCGACCCCACGGAACGCCACTATGTGGCTTCTAGCCAAATTAATTATGGATTATTATTATTGCTTTAAGTATTAAGTTCTAAAACTAACTTTAGGTATTTTGATAATCAAAATAATGTGGGTAGGCTAAGCTCAACTTGAATTAATCTCTGTTCTATTCGAACTTTAAGATACGTTAAATATTACGTCAAGATACGATATGGATTAGATATGTCAGCATCAAAAGTGACGTTTTTTTAAACAAAAACGTCACTTTTGATTGTCTTCGGTTATCGCGATATTTCTCATGAAATCAAACAATCAATCAGTGAGTCTCCCTTTGACAAACGTTGTAAAGTCTTCGAAAAACCATAAAGTACCATATCCGAAAGTACCATAATGCAAAAAAAAAAACAAAAAAAAGCAAAAATAAAACGGTCACCCATCCAAATACTGACCACTCCCGACGTTGCTTAACTTTGGTCAAAAATCACGTTTGTTGTATGGGAGCCCCATTTAAATCTTTATTTTATTCTGTTTTTAGTATTTGTTGTTATAGCGGCAACAGAAATACATCATCTGTGAAAATTTCAACTGTCTAGCTATCACGGTTCGTGAGATACAGCCTGGTGACAGACGGACGGACGGACGGACGGACGGACAGCGAAGTCTTAGTAATAGGGTCCCGTTTTACCCTTTGGGTACGGAACCCTAAAAATATCGGGATGTATTTAAAATTGATTTTGCGCAATATAATATTACCTTACCTTAGGTACATAGTTTTATTTCTTGAATGAATTAGTCTATGTTCGGTAATAAATGGTCGTTGAATATCTACTGACATGGCATACGCCTGATGAGAAGCAGTCACCGTAGCCTCAGGACGCCTGCAACTCCAGAGGTGTTACATGCGCGTTGCCGACCTTTTAAAAACCTGTACACTCCTTTTTCGAAGAACCCCAATTGAAACAGAAACAACACAATACAACAGACACAACAGATAGAATTATATCGGAAACAGTCAACTCAAGTCTCCTTCGCTAGGGGAATAATTGTAAGCCCGTGTAATTTATGTAATTGGAACACACACAGTAATTATATACCCAATTTCACGACTCACGTCATCACTTCAATGATTTTCATGCTCATGACGGTAAGGCCAATTAATATCATGAAAATTAGTTAATTTTATACAATGGCAGTAGTAGCATTGTATGTTGTTAAATTATATAGGTATTTAATGATCGTGAACGTTAATTAACTCAGAATGTACAAGATTGCCTGAGAAATATCAAAAGTGCGACGACGGACGGGCGAACGGCAAACATGACGAAACTATAAGATTCCGTATTTGCCATTTTCGCTAAGGAGTTTTTACGGAAACGCAAAAATGGATTAACTAATGATGTTCAAAGTAATAAAATAACCCTTAAAATACAATAATCAAATAAGATCCACTTTGGAGAGTGGAACGTTGATAAAAATCGATACCTAAGTACCTGCAGACTGCTACAAACATTATGCGTTGAACGTGAAATCACCAAAGTCACTTAAAGTTGATGAGGGTGGATGTGCGAGACCCGCATACAGAATTAAAACTGACCTGAGTTATTTTAACATCACACAGGTTGAAATGAGTTTACACTGTCTGGCGGTGACAATAATAGATAAGAACAGGTAATTTTAAGCACAAACGTGGAGCGGAATGAAAAGATAATGGGATTTAAAGTGTCAAGGCTTACTATAGACAATGCAGTTGGAGCACTACTGTAACATTGAAATTCGATTACAATTCGATTCCATTCTCGTGTACTTTTTGATTGATCACAATTTTTATATCACATATCGGATTCCATATCGTCGGGTGACAAGCAAACGTCACTAACTAACACCATTGAAATTATTCGACAATAAACCGTGTTACAAGTGTAATAAAGTGCATTGTTACTTTAATTTTTTGATAGTACTTAGTGACTTTTGCTTGTCACCCGACGATATAAGGATACGTATGAGATTTAGGTTGTCATATTTGGACTGCTAAAGGGATACCTACTATAGACACGTCTTTAGAATTTGTCTTTTCGAAGCCTTTGCAAAAAAGTACGCCAAATAGCGCAGCACCAACATGTCAAAATTTACGTATTTATAACGATCTTCAGTATATAAGCCAAAAAAAAAAAGGTTTTTAGCTTTCTCAACGAAACATACCTCTAACAATATCAAATATCGTTATTACGTAGTATTATTACATAACAAAAACAAACTTGACAAGTCGTCTCACTACCCACATAAGTCGAGTTAATTTGTCTTAGATCTACGTAAAGGACTTTATCAATAGACCTGTAACATAGTTATACAATAATACCTTCATATAGGCTTAAAATGTAGTCAACATTACACACACTACTGGACAATCCTATCAGAGGGCTTGAGCTGTGTTCCCCAGGGGAGCTCAATACGGATTGTGAACTTCAGACACATTTTTTCTTCAAAGGCACATACAATTTCCTCGAGAAATTAGGCAAAGTCACGCATTTTACTGTTTGCCTCTGTCGCGATCTCTTATTAACGTAGAGTGTTTTGTTACTTTCAGCTACTACAATACTTATAAAATTTATCAGAGTGTAAAAAAATTAGCTTGATTTTAATAGTCATTTATTTCTATTATATTCTATTTAATTTATAAGACTGCAAACGACACACAAATAAAATTGACAACAAAGGTTACCTGCGAACTTTTAAGTCCTTTTTTTCTTTACCGACTCAACAAGATAATTAGGTAGTTTAAAAAGGACATACACAAATATGCTTAGCAAAAGAATAACGAATTCTGTTTGACTTTTGAAGAACATTTTGTTTTTGAAATGAAAGGAAATGTTTGCTCCGAGCGTAACAGTTTTAGAAGTTTATCTGTTTTACAAAATCCGTACTTCTTGTTACTTTTTTCGTTGTTGATAAGTCGGTAGAAGTTCTACAAGCATTATCAATAAAGGTTCTTGAGATAGTGTCGTAGGTACTGAACTTTAATAGTTATTTACGAAACAAGTGCGAAAAATAGGAAATTCGCAACGAGTGGCGAATTTTAAAACACGACCGAATGGATTGTTTCAAATCGACACAAGTTGCGAATAAAGGTCAGGAGTTTTATTTTATACAACACTCGCAGAAATAACGATCGAGACTGAGAGCGCTGTTACACTTGCTACGCAGGGCAATCAATAGTTGAAGTGTAAGTTGAGTAGATTTGAGCACCACTCGGCTCTGCCTCAATATAGTTGTCTAATGGCTATTTACGACATCGCTTATATATCACGGTAATACGAGGAAGAATGTATTTCACGTAGGTATTTCATTTGTCGGCCGTGGTATTTACCGGACGGATACGTTTTTCAAACCCGCAAGAAAAGTGCGTACTATCATCTTGTTTATTTTTCATCTTAAAGGCCAACAACGATATGAAACGAGCTGAAAGCAAGTTTCATAAAAACATCACACGAATATTTTTCAGAAATATCCAAAATTCAAAAAAAAGGGAAAGAGAGAGAGATAGAGAGAGAGAGCGACAGGTTTTCAAAGATAAGAAAATTCTCCTAATAAAATAGTTACAAAAAAGCGGTGGTGGCCGAGTGGATATGACGTCCGACTTTCAATCCGCGGTCGCGGTCGCTGGTCGCGGGTTCAAATCCTGGCTCGTACCAATGAGTTTTTCGGAACTTATGTACGAAATATCATTTGATATTTACCACTTGCTTTTCGGTGAAGGAAAACATCGTGAGGAAACCTGCATACATCCGCGAAGAAATTCAAAGGTGTATGTGAAGTTCCCAATTCGCATTGGGCCAGCGTGGGGACTATAGCCCAAGCCCTCTTGCGAGTGAGAGGAGGCCTGTGCCCAGCAGTGGGACGTATATAGGCTGATTGATGATGATGATGATGGAAATAGTTTATCTTTATGCTGCCTGTAATTTGCGGTTTTTGAACGCATCATTGAGGGTTTATGCTACGTGTGTAGATAAATGTACTAACTTAAATTTTTCGATACTTCCAGGAGTGATGAACGCAGCAGACTACTACGGCTTAGACGAGCTCCGCCGCGCCTGCGCTGGTTTTGTCCAGTGCTGCATCACCGTGGACACAGTGTGCGCTTTGCTGGCCTCTGCTGAGCGTTATATACAGTATAAGTGCACAAAGTCTTTGGTGCAGAAGGTAAAGTTGTTAGTTAAAGAATTTTGTCCCGTTTCTCAAAAGCTTGTAACTTGTAATACAAGCTGATATCACTTTTCGACAGCTTCTGTTCACTAGCTATACTATTCCCTGGGCTGTTAGAAAGGGACTTTCACTTGTATTACAAGTTACAAGCTTTTGAGAAACAGGCCCCTGCAACACGAGAGGGGTTGCTAGTGCGAAGATGAGAGTACGCTTTTTTTTTAAGTTTGAAGGTCGCATTGGTCCGGAAATACCACAGGTGACAGTTCATACCATAGTTTAGATGTGTGAAGCCAAGAAGGTACTGCAGATACGCTCTTAAAGACTGCCAACCATCTAAATGGTGAAGGTGAAATTTTTTCGCCCATTGACCCTCTGCAGCTTAGGCCCTTCGGAACAGGTTGACTAGGTGTCGCTAGGGCCTCCCTAAGGCCCTCTATAATATAATATTATATATTAATATTAATATTAATTAATATAATTTAATTGCACAAACGGGTCTACCGCGATATAATTTCATTGTTTCATTGTTTCATTGTTTTCATTTCGCGGTAGACCCGTTTGTGCAATTAAATATGTGTACAAAACGCGAGAGATTAAAGTGTTATAATATAATTTAATATTATAGGGACATTCTTACACAACACGGTAAGCTCAAGAAGCCTTGGTGGAAATATTCGCTGTATTGGGTAAGGTGTTGGTACTCAGATGAAAGGGCACCGGGTTAGCAATCCGGTAGTCGTGGGTTCAAGTCTCACCCGTCAGTGATTTTTTCCACTTTTAAACTTAATAATATTCATATTTTTTTGTGATTTCTAAGCTTAATAGCATATTTTGCAAACGTTTCTGCTTGGTACAAAAATAATTTACCAGTGAAACGCTCCTCACAGGATTATCTCTAAACGCTAGAAACCTCACATAGTTATCTGAACCTTATGTTAAAAGTCATTAGTATTCATAGCCTCGGAGCTCATGAATAAATGTATGGCAGTCGAGGCACTATAAACGCTCTATAAAAGTAAATGGCGCTAACACATGAACTAAAGGATATGTGCTTAGCTTAGTTGAATTGGGATGTGTACTCGTATTGCACTAGTGTGGATACTTACTAAAAGTAATTTGATTACTATTTATTGTTATTAGAAAGTTCATTGGTATTGGTGGAAGTGGGTATTGGAAGGGGTAGACCTCGGCGGACTTTCTCTGATCAGATCGGGGAAATCCTGAAGAAAGGCCAGGTCAAGAGCACCCTAAACCGACGAGCGTGTATGAGGAATGTTATGAAAGTGAAGGAAGCGAAAGAGGTATGTCAGTATCGTACCAAGACAAGTGGAAATCCGTGGTCTCTGCCTACCCCTCCGGGAAATAGGCGTGATTATATGTATTATATGTATGCATTGGTTTTGGCATAACTGTAACAACTAAAAATGGTTAAACGATGACTCACTGTGATCCGTATCCGTACCAAGGCTTCCGATACTTCGTTACCCTCGACGGTCGATCGGTGATCACGTGATGCTTTCTATAGAAAACTGAAGCGTCGGACGCCTCGGCCCGGACTTGAAGCGTGACTCTCTCACTCACTCACTCATGCACTCACTCACTCACTCACTCACTCACTTACTCTCTCACTTCTTCATTCTTAATTATTCAACTAACTAGCGAATATGTGACTTAATGTTGTTATGATATATTTTATTCGTTCCAGGTCCTGGAGTTTGTGGATGAGCATGGAAACGAGGTTCTCAATCTGGGTTCCTTCACTCTCTTGCCTCAACATGTCGTGAGGCTTATCCTCGCCAGGGACGAGCTTAGAGCCGACGAGTTTACTAAATTTCAGGTAAATCCTCTTTTATAAATTAAATAGCTGATACCAAAGAAAAAGTGTCCAAGCCCTCCAGAGTGGCGGAAGCCGGATACAAACCGTTTTTGCCTTACGTGATTAAGCGGGACCTATAGGAGCATTCCGTGAAATTGTCTACCGTTTGTCCCGTACAAACGCAAACTTCCTGAAGATTTGCAGGTATAAGAGTTTCCTTTTCTATGACAAATGGTCAAAACAATGCACAGAAAAATAATCGCCTGCTTTAAATGCCATTTCGTGGCACTTTCTCTTTTTTATGTTTCTCTGTTTAGTATAAGTTTTTATTTTGTGTTTGTGCTTACGAATAAAATTATTTCTATTCTATTCTATTCTATTCTAAATGCCGAAAGAAAAGTCCCAACACAGGAAATAAAATGCGTTTCTACGGGACAGCCCGTGGAATGCTCCTATATAGGTCTAGCCTAGGGGTCTCGAGGGCATGGAAACGAAGTTCTCAATCTATTTAAGCTCCTTCACCTCCTGCCTCATCATGTCGATAGGCTGATCCTGGCCAATTTCAGGTAAATGACTGTACTCTCTAAGTAAAACATAAATTTCACAATCCACAACCAAATATATACTTCTCAACCACCTTTAAATTTCTCCTGAGATGTATGCACTGTGCAGGCTATCTGACGCTTCACGGTCTTCTGCTAGCCACCTATACGAAGTCGGTGGGCGAATTCCACTCCACTTTCCTCTTATTATGTATATTAATGTTCCTAAATTGCCATTAATTCCAGGCGGCCCTCATGTGGTGCAAGAAGTACTGTGACACGGACCCCAACATCAACCTGAAGGAAGTAATCGGGAACTTCCTCGAATACATCCAGTTTCACAAGATCCCGGCTAACGTGTTGATGCGTGAGGTGCACCCGTTGGGGCTGGTGCCATACTCCATCATCATGAACGCGCTCGCTTATCAGGTGCGGTATTGTGCCTTGGTTTCACCTTACCACGCATGTCCTATTTATTATCTGATGTCGAGGAAAACCTCGAACAAATTCAAGAGAATAAATAAGGTAATGCTCTTAAAAAGGAGTAGGTACACAGTTTTTAAAGGGCCTATGGAAGTATGGAGTTGAAAAAGTGCGTAGACTACGTCTGCCACCATTTGGTCTCTTGATAAAACCACGCTCGCTAAATAGGTAAGACTTGTTTTCTGTGTGTTACAATGCATGTCTTCCAGGTTGAATCTATGGTTGTGTTTTTCTCGAGATATTATTTAAGGGCAACAAAAAGAGTGAAAAAGTTTCAAAGAACAACGCGCATAATGTCACACTTGGAACTACAAGCTTTTATCCTTTGTCATCAGGCGAGCCATATGCATGTTTGCCTCATTGGAGTCTCTTGATAAAAGCTTGGCGCCACTACTCAGGATATTTAGCATTAAGGCTCATAGGAAATATGGCACTTTTGTTATAAATAATGTTAGAAATAGCTTTTTTCTCTAAAGCAGCATAAAAAATGAGACCCACTCGTGGCAATTAAAACTTGAATAAAGAATCTGCTTACTTGTTAGTGATGTTTGATTTTTACGCTTGCTTTGTTACGCTTTTGTTAGTGTTATGCCGGACTGTTTTTTATTGCGTTTTTAGATAATGTATAATAGTCTACATTAGAAGTAGGAAGTTTATTAGAGTGCTGAAAACGCTCTTGTTGCAGGCAGACCCGGCCAGCATAGACCCAGGCAAGCTGTCCCCAGCGCGAGTCCGGCGCGCGGGACGTTCCATGTCCGTGCAGTCCTCGCTCGACCCCTACGGGTCCAACACCACCCTGTCCTCCACCGGCTCGAGCGACGTCCCGTCGTCTGACTCTCGGCACAACTAACGCGAGGGGAACCTCCCCCGTCCCGCGCCTGAACCCATCCCTGGCCCTTCCAACGCCCCCACCGCTCCTCTCTCTGAAAAACATCCAGACAAGCCCCCCGAAAAGCTCGGGCTCTTCTCTTCTATCAAAAGAGCTGCGAGCAAGAAATTCGGGGACCGCCGCTCTCCTACCCCCAAAACCAGGGAACCGCGATCTAAATCGGACTCTATAAAACATGCGGCGCTCACGCGACAAGTTTCGGAAGCCGCTGCCTCAGGTGATCCGACTTTCGAACGATGCAGACCTAAGAAGAGAGACAGCGAGACCGAATTCCCTGTACGCAAGTCGACTTCTGAGATTTCGGAAAGCTTCCCGTTCGTGAGACGTGCGTTAGCTGAGATAGAGAATGGCTTGAATTACTTTAGAAAATCGGTTGCTGAATCTGGGGAAACTAAGCCGTTGTCGCTTCGTACTGAGCCGCTTGTGGTGGTGGCGGCTGCTGAGGATGAGACACCTGCGTCGCCACCGCCACCAATGGGTTTGAAAGAGCGTCGGGGCTCCCGAGGTTCCCCTTGTGCTAATCTTCCACCGCTCATGCTGCCTCCGATTACTCCAGATCCGTCGCCAGGGCGTCTGTCTCCAAACCGCTTATCTCCGCAGCGAAGTTTGTCTCCGAAAGAGCCACAACGAACGCAAGAGCCGTCTTCAGCGAGCGCGATACCCTCAACCAGCCAACAATCTTCAATGAGTCAGCTAACTTCATCTAGCCAGCCGTCGTCAGCACCACCCCGCGATCCTCCGCGGCGAACTCGTACTCGTTCGGAAATGCCTCCCGATCCGCCTCCCAGGTCACCTCAAACTCCCCGTCCAGCCTCTGTTTCTCCTAAACACACGTTCGCTTTCAGGATAGTGATGAAAAAAGTGGAAAGTACACCGAACACATCATTTGACAGACCCGACCAATGAGAGTACCTCCTTTAAGCGCGGCCGCTGTTATGCGGTAGGAGTACTCGAGGTTAAACGCGCTTTTCTCCACAATAGAAAGGCTAGCATAGATTAGTTAGCGGCGTTTCTACATTACCCTCCTAAGACCCAGCCATACAAACGAAAAATCCAAAATTTGCCACATAAATTTTAACCTATAGTGTAGGAAATATAGTTGATTTTGCGTTGTTGGGAAATTGAACGAAACAAAGCAAAAGTGACTCTGTTCCAATTGAATAGGATTTAAATTTCATCGAACTGAAGAGGTATTATAGGTAGGACCTTGGGCCTTAGGAGGTTACAGTTCGCCAAAATTACTTCAATGAATACGCTTTTCAATGAATAATCTTCATCTTATGAAACCAGGGGCTGGTCCTCTTTAAGGGTGTGTGTCAAGATTGTGTGGTATTGAATAAGAATTTAAATAAGATCTAAGGAAACCAGAACAAACTTGTTTTAATGATAACGTTAGTTGAATTTAAATTTTTAAACTATCGTGAGACGTACTAACTGTAAGCTAATTTTACTCACGTATTTTTAGCGCGACATGTTTTGGAGAGCCTAGGTCTCCATTTTGAAGCACTATCAGCTCATGCACTGTTAGTAGCGGTCGTGACACGAAGCGAGTGAATAAAAATACGTGAGTGAAATAATAAAATTAGCTTAAAGATAACGTAACTTAAACAAAATGACATGAATGTATGTACTGTAAAACTTATAAAACATATATGTATATATTATTTATAGAACAACTCTGTTTCCATTTGTTGTGAATTTAAATCCGTCAGTGTTAATTATTTGTGAATGACATATCAATGTAAGTTTTTACAATAGAAATACATCTCAGCGTTTGTAAATTTGTGATGTTTAGTTAACCCTTTGAATGCCACGCCTGTAGTGTGCGGTGTGTCACCGTGAACCTTGTCGGAATATACAGTCAGCAGCAGAAGTTGCTAAGCGGGCGAGGTGTTCAAAATTACCTTGACACGCTCTTATTCTCTTAACAATAAAGTCGCGTCAAGATCATTTTGAACACCTGACCCGCTTAGCAACTTCTGCTGCTGACTGTACGAAGGTTGTTGTCTTTGTTGACGTCTTGGGCGGTCGAAGGGATAAACGAGAGTAATTATTTTACGCATGACACCTATGTTAAATTAAAAGAAGTAGTATGATATTTTACAAACTTTGTAATACTCTGGTTTTAAGCATGTTGTTGATAATTCATATTAATAACAAAGTATCTATTTAAGTATAACATTTCATCAGTTCCTTATAATAATAAAATGTACCTTATGCAAAACCCGAGTTACACACAAACAATTTTTTATCATATTAGAAATCAATTTAATATTATTTTACGCATTATTTTTACCACTGCCGCAATTATTACATAAGTTACTGTTTTTTAAGAGTTGTGTATATTATAATCACTCTTGCAAGCTCAATATTCTCTAATAAGGGCTACCAATTCAAATTTGAAGACTGCATGGAAAAAGAGTAAACTGATTTAATTTAGGTCTGCCAAGGCAATGTCGACTATGGGGCAAATGTAAACTACTATCAAGAGAGCCACATCTACACTCGGGTGCAAAGAAATCGGACCACCCCAGCATTTTTATCATTTTTTCAATTTCTGTAAAAACTGTATGTGCTACTGTGACATATTATATACCTAATGAAAGGTTGGCTTTTCCTCTATAAATTGATGTGCTTTTCACAGGTTTACTTCCAATATTTTCAGGCTTTCAGGGCTAAGAACTTTGTCACCCTAAAAATGCATACTGAAGTGAAACTTATGCATAATGGGAAAACTGCGATTCTAAAGATATCAAGTAAAAATTAAAACAATTTTCAGCATTTTAATACCGTATATTGCCTCCTCTAGCCCTACGACATGCAGTCATTCGGTTTTTCATTGATCTTATGAATTTTTTTACAGTGTCTTGAGGGATGCCCGCCCATTCTTCTTCGATCGCAGTCTTTAGCTCCAGTAAGGATTCAGGGGCGGGATTTCTGGCCCGGATTCTTCTTTTCAGCTCGTCCCAAATGTGCTCGATCGGGTTTAGGTCAGGACTGCGGGCTGGCCACTCCATGACTCTGATGCCGACCTCCTCCAAGTACTCCTTAGTGATCCGGGCTGTATGCGGCCGAGCGTTATCTTGCATGAGGATGAACTCATCGCCGATATAACCCGCAAATGGGACCACATGATCAGCCAGGATTTCCTCCACGTACCGACGTGCAGTCAAACCGCCTGAATTCGGTCTGGTACCTGGCCCTGTGATGAACACAATGTCCGTCTTCGCTTCCAAAGAAATACCAGCCCAGACCATGATTGACCCCCCACCATAAGCAACACGTTCCTCGATGCAGCATTGAGAGAACCGCTCCCCAGGTCTTCGGTAGACTCGTACCCGTCCGTCATTGCCAGACAAAGTTATCCTGCACTCGTCGGAAAAAAGTACGGAACTCCATTGCTGAAGGGTCCATTCTTCATGTTCGCGAGCGAAGACGCGTCGTTGTCCACGATGTATTGGGGTGAGTTTTGGGCCATTTGCAGCTCTGTGAGCTGTCAATTCCTTCTCCTTCAGTCGTCTTCTAACTGTCCATCGGCTGATAGACACATTCCTGGTCTCTAGGAGCTTCTGCTGAAGCTGAACGGCATTCAGTCGACGATTTCGTAGCGAGGTAAGAACGATGAAACGGTCATCTCTCTCAGAAGTGATGCGAGTTCTGCCAGTTCCGGGTCTTCTGGATAACGTCTGATCTACGCGGAATCTCTGGAAGACACGTTGAACCGATGACTTCGATAGGTTGAGTTGTCGAGCCACTGCACGTTGACTAAGCCCTCCCTGCAATAGGGCAACTGCTTGGCCGGCTTCAGTCGAGGTAGTATCCATTTTTCTCCAGTTTTTCCAGGTTCAGGCGATGAGAGTAGTGTTCAGGAAGACGTACCAATCACGAATGATGCATAAACAATGATAATGACTGTTTTTATACCTAATGATAAGTGGTCAATTAGTGCATGCGCTAATGAGGCAGTTGGGGGGGGGTGATTTCCAGGCCCATATTTTGCACAATATCCATCCCCACTCCTGAATATTGATGTCATTTGATAGGGCAGAAAATTATCTACCACGTGGTATTTAAATTATCATGATCGAGGTTACAGTTTTTACACAAATTGAAAAAATGTTGAAAATGCTGGGGTGGTCCGATTTCTTTGCACCCGAGTGTATATTTATGGCACAATTTCGTTAGTCACAAAAAAGAGTTCACACCATTATGTTATAAGCTCTAGCTCTAGACTTAAGACGAAACAGGAGCTGAGTTTTAAATATTTTAGGTAAATATACCCGTCTCGCTAACGGAAGCGGCACCTAAAAGTAGTGCGATAAGGACAAGGCGAAAAATCCTGCGTAAAAATCTCAGAAATCGAGGTTTCGTACTCCTCTGTTTCCTGTTCCAAAACTTAACCAATCGTAACCAAATTTGGAAATCTAAATGATTATGAAATTATCTGTTTCGGACCGTTTTGCTTTTTTGGCTAATTGATATCAGTTTTGAATGCCACGCCTCTCATTGCGGCATAGTCAATTAGTCCATTTTGGCCATTTTTGAAGGGCTCTAGCGCCTTAAAAAACAAAAACATCAGAAAAAGCAAAACGGTCCGACACAGATATTGATAATATTAATCTGTGTTGAAAAAATCATTGCTCTAGCTTCAAAAACCACGGAGCAAAACGAGGAGTACGTTTGTATGGAGAAATGACCACTCCTGTTGGCTCTTAAGACTCGTATTTTAGAGTAAAGCCTGACAACAGTTTATTTAACCCTGAGATAGTGTCGCTGCAAACAGCTTACGTATGGCAATAATGTGCGTACGTCATGTATAGTCCGGGTAGTGGCCATTGGCTTCATGTTGATACTCGTATAATGTCAAAACATTGCTTACAGAGAATTCGATTCTTTCAATTTACCTATTCGTCAAAATCTGATTCTAAATATTCAATATTTACATATTCTTCGTTTTCTGACTCTGACGAAGTCTGATTTTCATCAGATGTTGTGTCGCTTTCAAGACCACCAACCTCGATTATAAAACGTTCAGTCTCCAATTCGATTATAGGATTTTTATCGTCGATCTACATAAACCTTAAATGAAATATTAAAGTTTAAACCAAACAACTAACCAGTTCAATAAAACCGCACTATAAAATGTCAATACCGGTCATGTCAACAACCAACTTTAAAACATTGTTTATTGGAATGCTATGTAATCCTTCGTATGTTTTAAGCTGTAAGTATTTGATTGCATTCACTACAATTTTTTTCGCATCTTTGGTAAATTTTTTTGGCATTTTTGTAATAAAACCGTTTATATTTGAATATATTCGTAGATATTTTCCGTTGGTTTACATCGGTGACATTCGATGACATCCAACGTTCGTTGTCAAAGAGTACTTGTTGCCAGTAAAAGAAATTAGTACCATTGAAAATCCGCAAAATGGCGAGGGTCAAATAAACTGTTGTCAGGCTTTAGTTGCATTAATTGCCCTGGCTGACCTTATGCGATACTTAATGTTGTTTACCTTACCTTACAATATCGTTGATTTTTTCATTGTGATATAATTTCATTGTTTTTACCTTTAATTCCGACGTTTCAGCTGAGTTGCACCAGCTGTGGTCACGGAAAGACTGACGTCCCAACAAATGTCAACGGAGATATTAATAAAACACCACTAAACTACCCGAAATTAGTTTATAAAAATGTTCGGGGTAGACAAAGAAATTGCAGCTACCCGTTAAAGTTTAATGTTTATTGTCCACGGCACGACACGCAACACTCACAGTATCCGTACGCTGGTCCGAACCATAGTCTAATAAAACATGGTCTTCCATTCCCAGAGTGACACGGGACTACGTCACAACAACATGGCCGCTATATATAGCGCTATCGCATATTATCATATAGCGCTGTCGCATGATGACGTAAGCCCGTGTCAGTTAGGTGACCTAGAAAAGACGGGAATGGAGTACCAGGCGGAGTATATTATTATACCATGGTCCGAACAAAACGACGAGTGGTGAGGTAAAAACAATGAAATTATATCGCGGTAGACCCGTTTGTGTAATTAAATATGTGTACAAAACGCGAGAGTTTAAAGTGTTATATTTTTCATTGTGATTGACATCTGTATTTGCAATTTATAGATTATGCGATACCCTTTTTTTTAATAAATATTTTATAGAAATAATTTACTGTTAATAGACAATATATTTGTTTCGGTTGTCAGACTTGAAAGCCACATGGAATAACATGTGGCTATCAAGTCTGATTTTTACTATTCAACATAATTTTAAGAACACATTGTCCGTGTAAATCTGTGAATAGTCAGCCTGTCATCTTTTGAAAAAGTAATTTACATATTTTTTGTTACGTAATAATATGTATAGTTGGTCAAGCAGATCTTGTCAGTAGAAAAAGGCGGCAAATTTGAAAAATGTAGGCGCGAAGTGATATCGTCTCATAGAAAATTTGAATTTCGCGCCTTTTTCTACTGACAAGATTTGCTTGACCATCTATATATTCCCAAAGTTTTGAATTTCATTAAGGTATAAGGAGTAACTTAATGATCGATGTTGAAATAGAATAATATTTTTAATTAAAAAGCTCATTAATTTCTAATCGACTGTTTATATATGGATAATGAAATAATGATACAACTAAGTTTTTTATATAATTTTATTTTCACCGTTCTATATAATCAATTGAAAAGTCACTAGTCTTACAAAAAAAATATCGGTCCATGACAGACCACATCTCGGTCGGCAAGCGCCATTTTGAAAAAAAAAAATTCGGATATAGACCGGGAATCCTAATATTAATGTATTATTTACCCTTTGAATGCCACACCTGTCGTGTGTGGCGCTGGGGGTTACTATCAAATGTACCTTTTCGCTAAAGGACAATATAGCTGAAATGTCTGGATTGTGTTATGTCTTTGTGACAACATAGACATGAATGCTAAATGCCTCTTTGGCAAAACGTCTGGATCTTAGAATGTTACAATTTAAAATGACCTAGCAGCAAAAATCCTTTATCTTCGAATGTCTTTATTACTTAACAGACATAAACGCTAAATAGTCTGTATGGTGTAATGTCTTTTTTACTAAATGGAATAAACGCCAAACGACTCGTTAGAAAAACGTCTTGATTTTTATATGACACCTGATAATTAAAACCTTCCCGCGCAGACTTTGTATTGTAAACACATCATCATCATCATCATAACGGACTATTTATATTTCCAGACGTTTAGCTACTTATTCATTCTAATTCTTAGCCATCCAGCTAAATTGACTCTTTGCTGACGGAGTATTCTACTTTCATGTCGTCCAGCTGCATTGACTCTATGCTGACTGTGTATTTTACTTTTATGTCATCTAGCTGAAATGGTCGTTTAGCGATAAGGTAATTTTGTGACCCGTATTCATTCCTCTTGAGTGTAGTTAAAATTGAACTTAATAATTAACTCCCAAATTCACTTGCACATTTTTTACACAACTAGATTATGAGAGTTTTGACGCTTGCCGACAGAGTTGTTAAATTAAATATATCTGTTGTTATTTATACATTGTATTGATATAAATCCAAACTATATTATGGATTGAATGTGCCTGTTGTCTCGTTTCTCCACATTTGATGTCGTTTCGGATATAAGGGCCATTCTATTGAAAGTTGTACACTACCCTTTTTTTCCAAATTCATATTTTTATGTTAGTCCTGCTCAGAATCACGAACCTTTCGATCTTAGTAGAAAAAAAAGTGTCATAAGATTTTAATTTCCATTCCGTTACCTACTATTCACCATAGACTTCGCATAACGGCAACGGAATATTTAGAACACTTTTTCATCTATTAAGATAAAAAGAGTGCATGATTCTGAGCAGTATATATAAAATTCCAAATTTAAAAAAAGTGTACCAAGTGTACAACTTTCAATAAATTGGCCTATAAACATAATCTCGAGTGTTAGGAACACTCATTGTACTTTTATACGGTTAATGAACGGGTTACCATGTATTTTCGATGTTATACAAAAATTGTCTGACCTGAAAGTATTTTTGTAATGTTGTATATAAATATATGTATAGCGTGTGATGATACTTCGATAACATGTGAATTACTGATTTCTTTTTCGGGATTTAAAAGCGAATCGGCGAGCAATCAAAAATAAAACACGGAAATAAATTTTATTCACTTATCTTTTATTATATTGAATAAAAAAAAAGAAAAAATTAAAAAAAAATCATCGGTTTGGGAAAATTTAACCTACGGCCTTTAGCAATACCGGTCTAATTTTTCAATTGTATGGGGTTAGCACATCGTTGCTGGTGAATTTTCAATATAACTTGAGGCTCCAGTACAGTTTACCGGTAGATGTCGCTATGCGCCTCCCTAAGGCATTTAAACAAAAGGGTGGAATGGAAAAATCGCTTCTGGTAACCTTCGGAAGTTCCATTGGTTAAGAGCGATTAAATCGGTATTCCAAAAGGTCGCAAATTTTAAATTTTATATACTCTCGCTTGTAGATGTACCTGCTTGATAAAAACATGTTTAAACAGGGGAAGAGATGTCAAACAAGTCGATTTCGCCTGCATCTATTGCAGCTAAAGCCATTAGCCTCTCACCTTCGAGGTGTGAATGTATGCCTGTCGCAAGAAATCGGCGTGTTAGGAAATCACAGTTTTGAAAATTAATATTCGATGTGATTTATTTATCAGTCTATGTTATCGGAGTATATTTATATTGATCCCAAACCACAATCGCTGTTGTAATTTGTGGAGTGATAATATAATTATATCATCAATATATATTATTATAATTACCAGCTATTTGCGTTATTTCTTCCACGTCTTCTTTACGCTTAATTTCCGATATAATTACTGCCGCTGTAATTTCAAAATATGAACTATTTCTTTATTTACAAAGTTATTTTGTTCAGGATCATTTAAAAAGGTAAACTTAAAATTATTACTGTTTTACGACCATAAACCTTCATAACCTTACTTTACTATATAGGTTTTCTTAAGCAACTGTTTTCATAGTAGGAGATCCCACATATGGACGACCTTCACCAATCTGTCTGACCGACGATGAAACTATGAAAATATGAAAGAAAATATATTCCAGAACATAAATAAATAGGATTGCCTAAAGAAATATGGTCAAGGCTATTTTTAATAAATTTTAGAAAAAAAAATTTTTTCGGTAAATTTTACCGATTTGTCTGACGAACGAAATAAGTTTCAATGGAAAGTATACAACTTGTACAAAATAAATCAACTAGGTTGCGTTGCCTGCGAAAATCCGGTCAAAAATAAGGGTTGCCAGGCTTTTAATTAAAATAAGAAGGGAAGACTTTTAGCTTTTATTGTTGATTTATGATGTACAAGTTGTATAGTTTCCATTGAAACTTATTTCGTTCGTCAGACACATCGGTGAAATTTGCCGAAAAAACATTTTTTTTTCAAAAATTTATTAAAAATAGCCATGACCATATTTCTTTAGGCAACCCTATTTATTTATGTTCTGGAACATATTTTCTTTCATATTTTCAGTTTCATCCGTCAGACAGATTGGTGATGGTTGGCCATATATGTGGGACCATATACTATCAGTAATTTGGGCAACTTAACTTAAAGCGAAGATATTTGGTATGACTGGTAATTATCTCTGTTGCTTATTTGTGATGGTTATGTAGTAAGCAATTTAAAAGCCAAATGAAGGGTTATTATCTTATGATATTAGCAGTATTTTATCCTCAACCTATATTGGCCCTCGCTTACGCTCGGACTGATAAATTTCCTCGGGTAAAATGGGTTACTCTATGCCCTTGCTGTATAATCTACTATTATTGTCTTATGGCATACCTATACATTTTTCTTTTGAAACACAGTAGATAAACAGCCATATTCGAACTTTAAGATACGTAGATTATGGAAACGATATAGATCGGATATGTCAGTGTCATAAAAGTGTCAAAAGTGACGTTTTTGTTTGTAGAAACCTCACTTTTGACACTTGTTTGACACTGACATATCCGATCCAATATCGTTTCCATGTCTATTATTTGACGTATCTTAAAGTTCGAATATGGCTGAAAGTAACAAAATAGTATTTGGGTTGCCAAAACTACTGATTTCCCTTGAAACCCTTAAATAATAATACTTACAAAATGTGTTTATACTCGTATACTTACAGTAACATTGGTGTTGATTGGCTGTTGCATGAAATTGTTTGATATCTATATAAATAAAGATAAGTGGCAATGAAAACCATGATTTGAGACACTTGCACTTCATTTCCCTTTTTTCCCAACCTAACCGCTGTCGCGGAATAAAGTGAACAAACTAAGGTCAATATGAAGACGACCGTCTATCAGGTAAGACCGTCTACATGCTCTTTCGTCGCTTCTAACTCTTGCGTTTGTACACAATATACTCCACATACAAAAGAGCAGAGTGTAGCTCTTCCTTTCTGACTGAAGTCCGAAGTTAAAACTGCCTATTCAACTTCGCTAGTAAACATTGTACATTTTTTACTACTTTCTTATTTTTAAAACACATTAAACACGTGAAATATGCGCGGTAAATTACTAATAAGTGAACGTATTGATTTATTTTACACGAGTAAAGGTCATCCCTACAATTATCTGCCCACTAACCAACGACATTTTGTGAAGGTCATGGTCAGAGTACAAATTAATTTGACTAATCATCAATGGGACTTATGTCCTTGCAATAAGATTGACGAATTATCAGTCAAGAGTGTGGACAATGGTATGGTATAACACTTTAAACTCTCGCGTTTTGTACACATATTTAATTACACAAACGGGTCTACCGCGATATAATTTCATTGTTTTTACCTTTAATTCCGACGTTTCAGCTGAGTTGCACCAGCTGTGGTCACGGAAAGTCTGACGTCCCAACAAACAACAACAAACAAGCTGGTGCAACTCAGCTGAAACGTCGGAATTAAAGGTAAAAACAATGAAATTATATCGCGGTAGACCCGTTTGTGTAATTAAATATATAATGGTATGGTACTAATTCTGACCAACTTGATGATTCTGACCATCGCAATAATCATTCTGATCATTGATTCTGCTATAAGTTGAGCCATGACACAATAGGAACCATTCCTTTTTAACAAGCTTTTATTAGGTCGACCTGTATGTAGCTAACTATGTAATGGAATCTAAGGTAACTAATTTAACCATCTTCCAAGGATCGTAGCGTCATGAAAATTGGCAGCTGTATGTAGTTCTGATGACAATACAATAATATGGTACTGTCGAACTGATCTAATGATAGAGCCGGAAGATATGAACTGGAACTTCATGATGGAACATCGTATCATAGCTGTGTTTGGATTTGTTAGAAAAGTCTTGTAATGAACTTTGACCACGATTAGGTTTCAAGGTCTGACGATGAAGCCGGAAGATAGGCACTGGCATTCCATGATGGAATATCGTATCATAGTCGTGTTTGCACTTGTGAGAAAGGTCACGTAATGGACTTTGAACACGATCATGTTTCAAGGTTATAAGCGTGTTTTTCTAGTGTTTTTTAAACTATTAATTTATTGAAAGTCAAACATGAGAAGAGATAGACCCGATAAAGCGTAGGGTCCGTGACGCGGTTTTTTTAACGTTTCTGTAGTGTAAATCCCTAGTGTAGTGTAAATTTCATTCGTAAGCGTGAGGAGCGTTCGCGTTTTCGTTATGCGTATATTTGTATGGGATTTTGACAGCGCGCCAAGCAAGACATTTTGGAGAGTCAAAATCCCATACAAAAGACACGTAACCCGTCGAGCGACCATCATACCACAAAATGATGCAAAGCACTTTGACCCATATTGATCTGTGGTAACACACGTCTGATACTGAGACGCTACAGCCCAAATTGAGTTAGTATCACACGTGTGACGGATTACCGCAAACGAGTACGTCACGTCACGCTATGGAATAAAATGTGACGTTATCTATGAAAAGGGACCTTACTGTCGATGGCGCTTACGCCATTATTAAATGCTCCGATATAAATACAATGCCGCGCGACGCTGTGCGGCGTATGCGCCATCGACAATAAGGTCCCTTTTTATAGATAATGCCCCAAATTTAGACTAGGGGTAAGTATTGATAAATCTAGGAAGCGGATGATACTCGTATTCGGCATGATAAAGTTTGATAACTTAGTTTGTTCAACGGTGTATCACTACATCACTACACCTTATAAAACAAAGTCCCCCGCCGCGTCTGTCTGTTTGTGTGTATGTATGTTCGCGATAATCTTAAAAACTACTGAACGGATTTTCATGCGGTTTTCACCTATCAATAAAGTGATTCTTGAGGAAGTATGTAATTTGTTAAGGTTTCGTGTAACCCGTGCGAAGCCGGGGCGGGTCGATAGTAATACATATTTCTGAAGGTTATTAAGGTAGCTGCCATACGCGTCATGTGCTCGACAAAGTAGACATTTTTATGGAATGCCCCTTTAGATCTTAGGTCATAATCCAAAACTCACCGATTTCACCGAGATCGTCGATCTAACATGTTCTGTTTCGTTGAATTCTTGATCGTCTATCTAACATGTTCAGCCGGCGTATTATGAATGGTTTTATCCACGTGATAAAATAACTGTCACTTTTTAACACCGCGGGATAGAAAGTGACGGACACCGTTTTATCACGCTGTCTCGTAGACAAGAACGATCATCATGTCCGTACTGATATACTGTAGACAGATTCGTTGAATTCTTCTTAAAAACCTTTCTACTCCAATTAGCCCACTGTAATTACTCTAGTAACACAACTCTAAACAAAAATGAGCTCAAGAATTTAATTTCCTTGTAAAAATAAATTCCATTGCTAACAGTTAACAAACAATTACTGCTTTGTGAAAAAGCCTTTGACATTTCGTAATTATACTTTCTACAACGGGCTCGACTCGAAAGAAGTGCTGTACAAAATTTGTAGGGGCCTGCATAATTAATGGACTAGCCTCTACTGAAGCCTATGTGGGTAGTGCGAGGCGTTGATAACTTGATACCTAATAAAATAATAGCAAAGAATATCATATATATGCATAGTTAGTAGGTATACTATTTTCAATTATTAGCTGGAGGTCGTGGGGTCTAATCCCGGATAGGGTATTCATTTGTCTATTTATTTAACCACAATTTTTAATAACTTTTAGTACCTACCGTGAACATCCCGCACTTATTATAATACATTTTATAGTATTCAGGATATTATAACGTAAGCTATAAAAGCACGTGCAAATAAAATATAATTTATGCAAGCATCAACCAGACTTAAATAATACATTATGCAATGTGGAGGAAAAAAACAACTTAAATAATTAACATCATAGTTCATCATCATTTAGAGCTGGCAGCTTCCTCGCAAAAAGAATAAGTATTGCGATACAGCGAGGAAATGCTGCCAGCATCTACGGCACCATTCCGCAGGGGAATAGTTATTTTTTTAAGATTAGTTTTACTTATTTTTAGATATAGTTTTCATTTTATTTATTTATGTATATTAAGTTTGTATGCATTAAATTAATAACTTATTAAATAACTAAAACTACAAATAATTATTGAAACTGGAATTAAACTACGTTAGTATATAAGCATTAAATATTAGTTTAACATCAGAGCGGAAGATTACAAGATGAAATCTATATTTTTTAAACTAAAATAGTGTTCTGGTATAGAAACAAATTAAAAGCGGAAAAAATCACCGTCTTGGGTGGGATTTGAACCCACGACCACTGGATTCGCTAGCCCAGTGATCTGCCATCTGAGCTACCAAGACCTTACCCAATACAGCGAATATTTCCAGCATATATATTATTATGAGCCTTAGGGAGGCCCTAGCGACATCTACAGTAAGAGTGTTACACTTCTTAAAACGACTACCGGAGTTCCAAGTCATATTGGAATTTCACCAGTAACAACGCGTGCAGTAGCGATGTGTTTTGCTTCTGACAAATAGACTGATTGATTCTGAGGTCAGAGTATTTTTTATAGTTTTGAAACTTTTGAATGTTGAACTTTCTTTAGTTCTATTAGATATAAAGATATCAAGGGGACATATGTTCAGCAGTGGACGTCTTGTGGCTGAGATGATGATGATTATATATAAAAAAACGATTTGAATTATGAGCATAGTCAAAAAAGTTATCAGAAAAAAGAGTAAGTACTATTTACTTTTTTTGGAAAAACTCACAATTGACTCAGAATCACTAACAGTAATGCAGATGCAGTTCAAATCTGAAAGTCACCTTTACATCTCTCGCGTTAACTCTAAGCAGTGGCTATTCAAATACAACCTTATTAATTTTTCAGGCTCTGTTGCACGCTATTAAACTTAATTACAAATTAAACATGGACGTAATTGTGTTATCGATACAATGATTAGCTCTCCCTACGGAGATAAATGTATTTTCATTTAATTAACTTTGTGCACCGAGTTAATTCAGCTACATTTCAAAGTAAATTTAGTAACATTTACTTTAATTTAGGTACGTTAGCTTTCGAGGGGTTTTTATAAATCTGATGTTAATTAGGTGCCTAGTCATAAGTATAGTTGCAAGCACCTAAAATAATGGTGATGAAGTATTCAAAGGCGTTTCTGCTCATAATTTGTTTTGATATTTAATTGATATCAGGAAGAAAGCAAAATAAATATCGAATAAAGACGCTCATAAATGCCAATATCCTTTAACTAATATCCTTTTTATTAATGGTTTATAGCCAAGTCCAGACTTGGTAATAAATCCTGGTTTGTTACGATACAGCTCAGAGACATAAAGAAGAACTTAATATTATTTCTAATTCCATAAAAACTTAAGTTTTTTATGCTTTGGATAGAAGGATAGTAAATCGATAGTGATAGCAAAATCATAAATTTGATGGAAGCCATTTTTCAAAAGAAGAAGAAGTAGGTACATATTGATAAACCAATTTTTAAACAAGCAGATACATCTGCGAGCGATATTCCAAATTTTATATTAAAGGAAAAAAATGAAAAATTGACGCTTCCGGCAGAAGGCAATTGGTTAAGAGCAAACGCACGGATTGCGGATGTTGCGGGTTCAAGTCCTGCCGGAAGCGTAAATTTTTCCATTTTTTCCTTTAATATAAAATTTACATATTGATACATCTCTCGTACATCTACTCTGAGACGTGGATATCGCACCATACGCTTGCTGACAAATTTTATTTATCCAAGGCAGTTGCTCGTTAAGAAATAAAATCCATCCATGACGTCGCTTGCGCCCTTTATACATTAGCATTATAGGTAGTAAAACGCGTTAAAGACCAATTTCATTCACAACCAGATCTTGTGCAGGATTTATTGCTGAAGGGTTATAAAAGGTGGTGGTTTTGATTACCGACGAGTCGTAAAAGATATTATTTTTCTTACTACGTACTGGTATAGTTCTCGGCTATGATTAATACTTTATGTGCTCTACTCCTTAATTGATACAGTATATAGGTAAACATAATTAATCTCCAATATCATCACAGATAAATTAGAGATACCCTATATACAACAATATGCACAGGTGCTCAACTATTTCTAAATAATACACCTATCAACACCATACGTGTATTTTGGATACGTATATAGCGTTATGCCTTACGGGATTTTATCATGGGGCAAAGTCACCAACATAAATTCAATTTTTGTTTTACAGAAACTTGCTATACATAAGGATAAGAATCAAGGAATACCCTCTTAAAGTACCGTAAAATGTGTAATACATATTCATTTTTCATTTTAATTACCTTAATTTGGAGTAAAGTAGAGCCATTTAATGGCACTGACATTGTGAAAAAATACATTATTTTTTAATGAAAAATATAAATATTTAATTTATACCACAACGCGCTTATACCTAATTAAGTACTTAGTACAAGCATGAAAACGTCTATTTACTTTGCATTATTCTGGGTAACATCGTAAGTGAATTTTAATGTAGCAAATTAATTAACTTAATGGAGTTTAAATGCCTACTTCAACATACTGGAAAAGCAAAAAGCACTTTACATGCCCGTAGCCGTTTAAAATTCCTTTTTGAGGGATCTAACAGCTACATTTGTCCTTTATTACACAGTGTAATAAGTTAGAACAGTAGTCATCATCTTCATCATCTTCCTCGCATTATCCCGACTTTTTGCCATGGCTCATGGGAGCCTGCTGGGGTGCGCTTGGCAACTAATCCCGAGAATTGGCGTAGACACTTGTTTTTACGGAAGCGACTGCCATCTGACCTTCCAATCCAGAGGGTAAACTAGGCCTTATTGAGATTAGTCTGGTTTCCTCATCCGGATTGAAAGTCGCACGCTCTTACCGCTAGGCCACCAGCGCATCTTCTTCTACGCCGAATGAAATAAGATTGTATTCGGCGTAACACTGTAGTTATTTTACCACTTTCAAGTATACGTCTTCCTCTACTGCTGTACAGACGTAATATTTTTTAAAGTCGGATACTTCAACTAAGATAATACCTAAACCAGATAGCTCGTTCAGTTTAAAAATTACGATCACCTTTCGTACCGTTTTTCAGTACCAAGTTTATACGCCAACTTAAGTTTGTAGAACAAAAACCCCATTTTGTTCGCATTATGCTTTTCCCGTTTGTGATGAGACTCGGCGTTTCTGCTGCAAAAAAAACGCACTAAGTTCTTTGAAGGACTTAATTTTATTCTAGACTGCCTGTTGTTTCTATTTTTTCTTATTTAAAGTTAAAATAATAATAATAATAATTGATTATTCGTAATTTAACACTTGACGAACCCTGTTTCGCGGATATCTAACTTATAAACTGGATTATTTTTAAGGTTTTATTTTGGTCATCCAATAAATAATCATTTGTCGATTATCAGGTTTAATCAAACAAAAATCGAATGATGTCAGGTATTTCTAAATTACCGGTTTCATAAGACCGTATTTTAAGTCATACAAAATAATATGATAACAAAGTTGTACTGTACGTGATACTGTAAGACTGTTTTGGCTAGAGCTTCAAACTGCTTTTTTCTATTATCCTAGAAATAAGTATAAAATAATAATTGACAATTGATTAATAATTGACGTAAAATCTTGAAATTTTCCCCTCTTACACTGACTATGACCATAAAACAAGATTATAAAATCTAACAATGTAATAATTTTCAAGTTTTCTCCTTGGCCTTGTTGGAACCCTGCCAAATAGAACCTGAGAGCTAGACTGAAGGGTGTAAAGGCTATAGAAGGTCGTTTTATACAATGTCAACTTTATCATGAATTTTTAGTTTTTAATATGTTTCCATCAAGTTCAGTGATTCTCATAAACTCAACAGTAAGTTTATAGTATTATCCATTATGCATCATGTCACAATAACAATCTTTTATCGAAGAAACTGGTATTTATATTTCAATCGAAGAGACCAAGCGACATCACAAATCTGTCCCGAAAAAAAAATGGTAAGAGCCGGGGTTGCAACCCATGACCTCCGGATTTTAAAACACATGCTTTACTGTTGGCCTATCAGTGCTTCATAAAACATTCACAGTTTAAATAGAATTGAATAGAATTGATTTATTCGTAACCACAAACAATCGGTACATTTGTCCTTTATTACACAGTGTACTAAGTTAGAACAGTAGTCATCATCTTCATCATTTTCCTCGCATTATCCCGGCTTTTTTCCACGGCTCATGGGAGCGTGCTGGGGTCCGCTTGGCAACTAATCCCGAGAATTGGCGTAGACACTTGTTTTTACGGAAGCGACTGCCATCTGACCTTCCAATCCAGAGGGTAGTAGGTATTATCCATTTATTATGCATCGTGTTACAATCGAAGAAACTGGTATTTATATATCAATCGAAGAGACATGACTGTATTGTCACAAATCTGTCCCGAGAAAAAAATGGTAAGAGCCGGGGTTGCAACCCATGACCTCTTTACTGTTGGCCTATCAGTGCTTCATAAAACATTCACAGTTTAAATAGAATTGAATAGAATTTATTCGTAAGCACAAACAATCGGTACAATACATTATATAAAAGAAAACACAAAATAAGATTAAAGTGCCACGAAATGGCCCCATCTCAGCATGTTGCTGGTGGCTTCCAGCGCTGATCTTCCGATGAAGATATAATTAAGATCTTTTACAATCTTTCATATGAAAATTAAATGGAAGAGACATCAAATGGAATGTTGACAGGAACAACTAGGAATACCTTTAAAAAAATCCGGGAATCGACTTAAAAAAAATCAAAAGAACTCATTTATAATGAGACGTTACGTCACTAAAATTCTAGCACAGCTAATAGACTGGTTGTAGAGTACTTTAGAAAGTGGATTCGTCTGCATTTGTTTCTGTGTCAAGTGGCAATGCAGTCACGTCCAGTCGTAGTCGAATGCGAAACCTAGAGGCTACAAAATGTCCAGGAGAATTTATACTCAGTTCATTTTACAGAGTGTTTTCGCTTGGAATTTTCATAGCCCTAGGGCTAATCTGCCATCAGACTAATCTGATAGCTCCTCTACACGATGGGCCATCATACTGGCCCACTAAGATCAGCCAGCGTATAGAGAGGGTAGTGGTGTCGGATGGCTTATGACGCGGCAGAATGTAGTGGACCAGCAATGGTGCGTTCACATCTACACATGGCCCATTCCATAGTGTGTGTCTCACCCCTCGCATGGCCATCTCGCCGGTCCAGCGCTGGGCCATCGTGTAAAGGAGCCATGACGTTTGCAGCAGTGTTCACTGTTTGTACGTTTCGAATGCATAATGGAAGTAGTGATGGCCACAAACACCCTGTGAATTTATTACAGTTGGCAAGCATCAGAGTCAATCTAATAAAATGATCTGACTGTGTCATCTTAATCTGGCGGCCAATTAAAACTTACATTGTGACATCAAAATGATATCTAAATGATATCAGTCACCCGTGCGAGACGTGTCTCGCTCGCACCAATACGTGTATCTTCGGACAAGTACAGTCACCTGCAATAATATGTTACTCTTCGAAGGCCGAAAAATATGTGACACGCTCTTATGGCTGTAAAAATAAGATCGTGTCAGATAGTTTTGCGGCCTTCGTTGTGTAATATATTATTGCGAGCGAAACACACGCGCGACTGACATCATCAACTGAAGAAATTTAAAGGTTTATGTGTAGTCCCCAAATCGCTTTGGGCCGGCGTGGGGACTGCCCAAGCTCTCTCGCGCATGAAAGGAGGCCTGTGCCCAGCTGCTGGACGTATTATATGCTGAATTATATATTCAAAATATCTGAAATCACAAATGATGAAGTCTTTCAGCCTATTATTTAGTTTATTTTACGGTTCACCATTAAAATACTTCTAATTTCAGGCGAGCAAAGCCACGGGTACAGAATATCATTTCATATACACAGGCATACTATAGGTAGGTATACAGCATTTTATTTGGCGTATTGATCCTATCTTTATACCAACCTTTCACCGTGTGATATATTGAATTTGGTGAACTTATGAAAATCATCGAGTGCCGCCTTCCCTAATATAAATTGATTTCAATCCAATGCGACTATGGAATTCCCTCGCCCGATTCAATTTGTCAGATATATGAGGAGTTTCATTCAGCACTAAAGAATATAAAATCAATCTATTTTTTTAACACATTCAATACCACTAAGTGCTACGGGTTACGCTCGTAGCGCGTAGCCACGGTTTCGTCGTATGTAGCGCGTAGTCGCTACGCACAGTGTACCCGACAGTCGGGTTCTTGGTGTTGAATGTGTTAATACGATTACCATGGGAAACAATGGGACCTCGCCAAGATGACAATCGTTTGCAGAAAAGAAAACGAAACTCTGTCATTTTCATACATTATTTACGTTTATTATAGAATGAATGATTTTGTTATATCTGACCATGTTCAGAACCAACATGAATATGGACAGATAAAACAAAATCATTCATTGGTCCGTTTTTAGTCCTGTTTTATTAATAATAATGCGTAAAAATCGTGAAAGCTAAATAAGATCCGTGTTAAAGAACTCCGGTAGGTACCTAAACTTAGTTTATTATGATACTCGGGAGCAGAAATTATGTAGCTACAGATGTTTTACATCATTGTTTCCCAGAAACGTTCGTATTTGTCATGCCAATTCAGTCAACCTCTGGACTTTATCGACGAGACGGAAACGTATGAACGCGTCTTGCTATTGAAATACAATTGACGGCCGGTCTGGCCTCTAATAGTCTGGCCTAGTGGGTAGTGACCCTGCCTATGAAGCCGATGGTCCCGGGTTCGAATCCTGGTAAGGGCATTTATTTGTATGATGAGACAGATAGGTATTTGTTCCTGCGTCATGGTTGTTTTCTATGTATTTAAGTATTTATATATTATATATATATTATCGTTGTCTGAGTACCCACAATACAAGCCTTCTTGAGCTTACCGTGGGGCTTAGTCAATTTGTGTTTGTGTTGTATTGAAGACACGTGAAAATACGATGGAAAATATTTATGCACTACATCAACCAGTTCAATTTCAATCTAATATCAATGCGCAAGTTATGTACTAGAGAATAAAGCGAAGGAAAGGTGAAAAAGAATTGTTTAACGAATCGGAAAAGGGTCGGTATCAATAACGTTATTCAGGTGCCGAATATCATCCCTTTTTTATGTCTTGCCACAAAGGAGAAAACTGAGCTATTCTTGGCTAGGTGTTATTTTTTTGTGTGGGTTATAACGGGGGAAAATAAAATTGTCATCGGTATTATTTTACGAGTACCTACGACTCTATTTTTATTTTAACAGTTTGTCGGAATTCTATTACTTGTAGGTAATGTAATATCTACAATTACCTATGAAATTCAGAGACAGGTTAGAAAATGATAAAAAAATAATAAAAAAAGCCTTTTATTTCAACTCATCACTAAAGTTTACAATATAAGGTTAAATCTAACTTATATTAATTTATTTGTAATTATTGAAGTGAAAACTTCTTAAGCGGCGCTGAGCACTTTTTGAGGTGGGGAAAAAATTATAAACTCGAGACAGCGTAACGCGTAACGCTGACGTCATGTGTGACGGACAATGTTATTCACCAAAGAACTTTAGTCATAACGTATCATAATCAGGTCAATTATTTAAAACTGGACTTTTATATTAAGCAATAAAGCTCAATGTTCTAATCTTGTACGGGCTTAAATACGAGGATCTCACAGTTACATTCTAACTTTATATCTTATATCACTCCAATCTAATTCAATAAAGCTACATCTTGATGAAATCGCTAATATCATGACCAAATATATTTAGATGCGAGGTCTTCAAGGTAACTTTACAATTTCTATTCGAATTTTAAACAATTAACGCTACAAATTTGAATTTCGAATTTTAAACAAGCTCACTGACCAGCAATTTCGGAACTAAAGTTTTTCAATACAAAGGAGGATGGGTCAATTATACATAGTGCTGCACACATTTTGGACTAGTCATGGAGTTTTCACTTCTGTCGGCACTCCCGGAGTGCAACCCGTTGTTTTTTTATATTTATACCTACACAATTAATTCAAATATCTTTATTTGAATGAGCGGACCTCCTCGTGAGTAACTTTACTCACGAGAGACAAGTTATACCCCACTTAATTTTTTTTTAATAAGGAAGGACGAATACCTACTTACCTAGATAGCTCGAAAGTACTACGTGAGACCGCATTTGTGAGACCTTGACTAGGGGAGTCAAGAGCGCATGAAGCATCTAACGAACTCTCGACTGACACTTACGGGGTTGCGCTGAGCTCGGGAAATTCATGATACACGAATAAAAGACATGTTATTAAGAGGGAAGTATACCACGTAGGTACTCGTCCATACAAAAAGAGGAAATAACGGTTTTCCACTTCTAAATATTTTCCATTTTCCATGTTTTTTTGTTATATTTTTGACACAATAAATAACTAGTTTTATAGGTTTTCCTTTTTTCAAAATATGCAACATAATTAAAATATTTTTATTAAGTGAAACAAACCTATAAACCTAGAATATATTATGCTGGAGCGATCGACATCAAAATCAAAGTGATTTGTTAAGATTTACGAGTAGTTAGTGGAAACAGTTTTCTCCCGAAATGGATTTCATATAAAAAGTGCCGTTATTTTGTTAGGATCGTAAAGCCATTCTTCCGTCTTAAGAAAGGACGTGTGGACTTACACATCTTTTACATAATGTAATTAAAAATTTAAACTACAATCATTTAACTAAAACAAAAAGTATTATCTTCAAATATACCAACACCTTTAGCTTTGATACATAAAGGCAAAGTTTGATAGAATTTTTGTCTACCCTGTATCTGACCTACTTAAAAGAAGTTAGTTAACAATCGAACATTTTAAAATATTTAAAATATGTATATCTTATTACGTTTTCACTTTTTACATTAGATGAGTAAGTAATATCAATATCACCATTTTATTTCCCCATGAGTCGAAAATAGCCAGAGAAAATAACACATGTCCACAATAAATAATTAAAACCCAAACGATACATGCAACGTATCGCGTCGACCATAGCGGCATTCCGATTTTAATAAACCGTTATTGATTTGTCCTTGGCCCAACGCCGAGACCCGATGGCAGTTGGAGAATGCGCAGAAACGCCGAAATTGAACCACTAGCTGCTGGACCAAACATCATTGGTATGACAAAGGCGCAAAGGCTTCGGTGGCTCGGCCCTCTTGAGCGAATGGGAGGAGATCAGGCGGTGAAAAGAGCGTTTGAGGTAAAACCGACAGCACGCCGCCCGGTTGTTCGACCTAGGTATCATAGGCGGATGTGGTGGACGCTGATCTGCGCGAGCTCCAGGTTAAAGACTAGCGACTATCGGCACAGGACCGGAATCAGTGGCGAGCAGTCGTGTTGTTGGAGGCCAAAACACACTTTGGGTCGCTGCGCCAGAGGAGTAAGTAGGTAAGTAAGTTATTGATTTGATTTTGATATGATATCAATCTCAATGCTTCTCGCTAGTTATTTTATAGATGCCGGGGGGTTCGAACCAGGGAATTTCGTTTTGAAAGTCACACGCATCACCGCTAAGCCACCATCACATATCATATCAGAATCCAATCAAAATGGATTTTTGATAGCCGAATGGCGCTCCATTAGGGCTTCATCAAGTATGGATCGAAACCTTGATTTAAGCGTTTAGGAGTTTGTGTTTGTTTTTCTGGTGTACAATCGATAATTTTAGGTTTTTGACCTAAATACAAAGGTTTGTAGATATTAAACTATAGAGGAAGCATAATTTAACTATAGCTCGTATACCTAGGTATAGTAGGTATGTACTGCAATACTAAGACCTGTAAAGGATGACTCACGCTAGGTCCGGTCCTGGTCATGTAGGATAGAGTACTTTGACTACTTGTAGGGTGGTGCATAGGTAATTTAATAAGTTTATGAGCACGAACGGGCAATGTTCAGGCGCAGCGTGGGTAAACCCCCCACATGGTGGACTGACGACCTGGTTAAGGTCGCAATGCGGGTGGCGCAAAACCGGTCATTGTGGTACTCTTTGGGGGAGGCCTATGTCCAGCAGTGGACGTCCTCTGGCTGATATGATGATGATGATGATGAGCACGAAGCCCAAACAGTGATACAAATGAAATTCTTAGAAATAGACAGTGCAAGGAACTTAATACCTGTAAAACACAACGAAAACGTAAAAAAAGGTCAAAGACATTAATATAAAAGCCCAACCTCTAACCGACAATTATTATATTAACGTAAAATAAACGCATCAATGGTTTGTACGTCAGTAGGTTTAATAGATACATCATTGTTTTTTGAAAATAAACTTTTAATCCCTCCGTTAAATATTCGAGAATGAGTACTGAATGTTTTTTTTTTGTAGCCTAGGTATATTGTTTCCCACTGCTGGGCAAAGGCCTCCCCTGTCTTCCGCCATTCGTCACGGCTTTGTGCATGTTCCCGCCAGTCGTCACAAAATGAGTCCAGAACCGCTTCTGGACACCGCTATCATGGTCGCATTTTTATCACCTGTCATGCCATGCGTCACTTTCGCACTTACATATTTGTTAGAACGTGACAGCCATGGTGACAAATGATAAAGAGCCGACCATCTTAGCCCAACAGGTCGTTTCGCTATCTAGTTGTTGGCCTGCCTCTGCCTCGGGTCATCTATGGTGCCCATTCCATCATCATCATGTTGTGGTCATATGAGGTTCATTAGTTCGGTTGGGTATTGAATGTTAATGCAATAAAATATATGAAAGCATTTATAAATTTAAAGTGTTGTTGTTGCAGCTGAAATACCTTTGGCAGCAAAATCGAACCGCTTTACTGCAGCAGTAATTTTGGTGCAGTCAGAATCTGAGAGGTACCTTAAAACTTATCTATAAATGCCTACCTAGAATCATTTTTTGGCGTATAACGCTACAACTTAAGCACAACGCCTTCACGGGTTGCCGGCGTTCAATGGGTTAAAGCGATGCCGAATAATATAGTCTGAAGCTGAATGTGTAATAAACGCGAACCAACGTTCCCTGAATAGCGTAGCTAGACGTGATCTGTGATTACCACAGATTAATGGTATAAGAAGGAGCGTTTCAAAATAAAACACGAGAAGAAATTCAAAGGTGTATGTGAAGCTCCCTACCCGCAATGGACCAGCGTGGGGATTATACCCCAAGCCCTTTCACGCATGAGAGGAGGCCTAGATGTTCCTATATAGCAGTGGGACGTATTATACACGGTGGCTAAAAAATAACTGCATTCCCGTTGCCGGGGAGGTTTTGGGATTATACTGAGGAACTTTTACTATGGGACCAACACCGAAATCGCAAAAAAAATTTTTGACTGTTTCATACATTTTGGCTGATCCATTTTCTATGGGAGGGTAATTTTTTTTCGCGATTTGGGGGTTTCTCCCATAGTGAAAGTTGCTCTATAATCCCAAAACCTCCCTGGCAACGGGAATGCAGTTATTTTTTAGCCACCCTGTACAGGCTGAACGTACCTATATATAGGCTGAACGTATATAGACGTATGAGGCGCACAAGTTGGACGCACTCGTTGATAAGAAGTAAATAAATGTTGCTGCTCGGGACGTCAATGTTTACAACTATTCGATGTACACGGTAAAGACGCCGATTTTCTCGAACGTTTTTGACTGCTGCGCGATCTGCGGGCTCAGCACGGTTCCATTTTTATCGACTATCACTATGCGCGTCCCTTTCGCACTTACATACTTGTTAGAACGTGACAGGCATGGTGACAAGGGATAAAAACGCGACCGTGCTAAGCCGCCTGGTGAGGGAAAATCCGTGGTGATTAGCTGCGCTTGATTAATACATGCCATTCAGAACGGCGTCTCGGCTATGCTTCTAATAGCCTATTAACACTAACACTAATGTAATGTTGTGAACCATACAATGTGAATAGCGATATATTGGAAACCATCCTCGTAGAATATTCGTAGGGGAGACCGAGGTTAGTTTTGACAGAGGAGAGTTGTGACATCGTTGATTTTTTGGAATCTATTGGAATCTATCAAAAACGAATTGTTCCCAATTCTACAGATTTCTTTTCCAGATTCCCATGTCTACAGATTCCTATTTCTACACATTCCTATGTGTACAGATTCCCAATTCTACAGATTTCCATGTCTACATATTCCTAATTATACAGATTCTTAATTCTATAGATTTTCATGTCAACAGATTCCTTATTCTACAGATTTCCATGTCAACAGATTCCTAATTCTACAGATTTCCATGTCTACAGATTCCTAATCCTATTTTAACTAATGTCCTATTTAATAGATTTTCGATACCGTAAACGTCTTTAGGCTACGATAACCGCTTACCTACAGATGGCCCGTGTGCTTGTTTGCCATCATGAATTAGAATGACAGGCAATATTTATTTACATATTTTAATGTTGTTCTGTACAATACGCAAACGTTATAATTTTCAAGCAAAAATATTAAATCATACATTCTCTTTGCTTACAATGGCAATGGTGCAAGCAATGTACAAAAGTGTTTGCTTTGACGACTGTACAGTTAAATTAAAATAGAATTTGTTAATTGAAGAGATAGTTTTAAGTTAGAACATTATAATATTAAATAAGTTATTAGAATAAAACTGTTGTTTTATAAATCAGTAAGGAAAACTGGGGACGATCGAAAATCCCTTTTTAATTTAGCCTAACATTTTTATTAGGTACCTACCTAGGTGCTAATCATGAAAAATCTGCTAAGATGGGTTGGGAATGTATAGTATGGGAATATGTAGTATTGGAATTCTGTAGTATTCGAAATCTGTAGTGTTGGAATTCTGTAGTATTCAAAATCTGTAGTATTGGGAATCAGTCGTATTGGGAATCTGTAGTATTGGGAGTCAGTCATGTTGGGAATCTGTAGGATTGGAATTATGTAGTATTGGGAAGCTATAGAATTGGGAATCTGTAGTATTGGAAATCTGTAGTATTGGGAATCTGTTGACGTGGAAATAATTCCTACTGTCGCTACGTGCGTCCCTAAGGCGAATAAATAAGGAACGGATATAAAAATTCGCACGCTTCTGGTAAACTTCAGTAGCTTAGTTTGGTTATGTATGAGCGATCGTACCGGTGTTCGCCTTATAAAAGTAATCACTGGGTCTATTATTAACACTAATGTGTAATGTTGTGAACTGGACAATGTGTATAGCGACATATTGGAAAACATCCTGATTTACCCCATGAGCATGACTCAACTTAAACATAGAAAGATGGAACATAATAATATATGTGAAAGAATATCATCAATCAACAATAAAGGGATATTCACAAAAAAATTTACCTTTTTAAATGATAAGCTTAGAAAAAAAATGATAGGGTAAAAATTTACTGTCTTGGGTGAGACTTGAATTCACGACGATTGGATCACTAGCCCAATTGCTGAATTTGGATTTTTACATTTAAAAGCTTTTACTTTTAACATAAGCCTACCCTCATAAATACCCGGCAGAATGTAACAATAAAATAATTCTGTGTT